>NW_006442107.1:19820098-19839588 GCF_000325575.1 Pteropus alecto | reverse complement strand
TTCACAATATGTTAGCATTATTTAGGTTTTATGTGTTATTTGGTATGATTTGGTAGGTTATTTGGGGGGTCTGGGAATGCTCAAAATTTTTTCCATATAAATTCATGGTAATTGATTCTGCCCTTTACACTGTTTCGGCTTAAGAAAGGTTCCACAGTGGGAGAAACTCACAGTAGAGAAAACTTCTGGAGGGAACAGATATGCAACTCTATACTCTGCGCTAATTTTTTCTACAACATTATTAGATATTCAAAAGGAATGAATAGTTGTCGATATCCTCAGTCTCTCAAAAACATGAGTTCCATTGTTTCAGGGTGGTATTAGAGGTGGAAAATATAACTGAATCAATAAGTTACATAAATACCTAGGTATGGAGTTGGTATTTCAAGAAAGTCTCAATATTTTATAAGACATATATAGGAAAGCTGAGATTCTATTATTTAAAAATAATCAAGGAACTTAACTTGAAATATTTTTCTGACAGAACAATTTTCCTTATATTAAAAATTTAATTTTGCTTAAGTGCTCAGATAACTCTAAGTAGAAACTCCAGAATTTCATAACATAAAAGAAAATGATATATATGTCCTTAGACAACTGAAACAGGCTCAAACCACTGGATTATTCAAATTTAAAACAAGTCTACATACAATTAAATGTTTGTGACTGAAAACATCATATGTAAAACAAGAAATTTATTTTTAGAGCTATTGCATAGTTTATCTACATAATATGTAGTTACTACGTTCTAGCCCACATTAATCTTTGTTAACATGATTAATACAAAATTAAACATCAGAGAAATAATAATTTTAAAGTACTTTTTTATCCTTAAAGCAATACTTCAAATTAATGTTAACCATAAAACCATAATATCCTTATAAAATAGTAATAGAAAACCACGGATCTTACATATTAAACATATTAGCAGTTTATAACACTACATAAACCATATGAATAAAAATGTGCAAATACTCACATATGGTTTATAATTTTTACTCCAGTAAAACATCACATCATATTTAGACACAAATATAAGAAACACTGTAAAATATTTTTGTGCCTAAATATGCCTTCGACTTTTTAAATTGTTTTTTCCTATTAATTGCTATTTATGAAGGCATATTGGAAAAACAGTTTTACAGTATTAACAGTTCTTCTTCCACAAGCACACAGTAATATTTATTAGTGAACAAGATATCTATTAATGAAGAAATGGGAGGGAGGAAGATAGGGGGCAGCTGTCTCAACAGTATTTATTTCACAGTGTTTTTATTTATAGATATTAATGAAGAATGGTTACCAAGTAGAAAGTTTGTTCATAAATCTGAAACATTGGTTTAGATATTCTTTTGCCACACCAGACCCCTTCTGAGTTTAAATTTAAGGATCGATTTTTTTCCTAGAACATCAGTAGCCATTTTGGGGTCTACCAGTCCTTTTCATACATGCATAATGCGATACACTAGAGATAGTTTTGGAATATCCATATGGACCTTGCTGAAAAAAGTCATTATATTTTCTTTATAGCATATAATTGTAATAAGAAAATGAAATATATTGACTATTAAGTACACATTAAAATGTCATTCATTGTAGTATTATGTACAATAGCCAAGATATGGAAACAACCTAAGTGCCCACCAATGGATAAATGGATAAAGAAAATGTATTTCTGTATATATAGACACAACGCACAATGAAATATTATTCAGCAATAAAAATAATGAAATTTTGCCATAGTGAACTAAGTCACAGAAAGACACATACCATATGATCTCACTTATATGTGGAATTTAAAATACAAACAAACAAAAATCCCTGAATTCATAGACACAGAGAACAGATTGGTGGTTGCCAGAGTTGGGGGGTGAGAGGTGGGCTAAATGGGTAAAGGGAGTCAAAAAGTACAAATTTCCAGTTATAAAATAAATAAGTCATGGAGATGTAAATAAAACAGAGTGACTATAGTTAATAATACTGTGTTGCATATTCGAAAGTTGCTGAGAGTAGATTATAAAAGTTCTCATCACAAGGAAAAAAATTTGTAACTATGTATGGTTAAGGATGTTATCTAGACTTACATGGTAATCATTTCACAATACAGTTGACTTTTGAAAAACGTAGGTCTGAACTGCATAGGTCCACTTATATGTGGCTTTTTTCAATAAATATAAAGTCAACTCTCTATATCCCTGAGTTTCACATCTGCAGATTCAACCAACTGCAGATGCAGAGGGCTGACTGTATGCATTGTTCTACACTATTTCATATAAGAGACTTGAGCATCACAGATTTTGATATGTGAGAGTTCCTGGAACCAATCCCCAGTGGATTCGAGGGGTGAGTAGTTAAGTTTTGGGGGAATCAAAAATGATATGCAAGATTTTCGACTGCATGGTGGGGGTGTCTGTCAGCACCACTAACCCCTGCTTTGTTCAAGGGCTAACTGTATATATAAATATCGAATCATGACATTGTAAACTTGAAACTAATATAATGTTATGTGTTAATTGAAAACATAATTATAGAGCTTGCTTTCATGAAATAACTTTTATAACAAGTTTTATAATTGAGATATCAAATTCATAATTACCATCAATAAAAACTTTAATTCACAAAAGTTGGTGGTTGCAAATAATAGCACAGAATTCATTATTTTCCCTCCAACTGACAGAAAGAAATACAAAGGATACATTTATTAAACTTCATGACCCTTTTCATACACTAACAAATATGTTAGAACTTGTTGAAATGCAAATGATTTAAGTTTCTTCATATTAAATATTTTAAAATAATAAAAATTTACATCAAGCATACACAGGTATTGCTCTAATAGTCCATTTTTCTTTAGGATTTAAAATATAATACCAATTAAATATCACAAGTAAATCATCTCTATCCTTTTTCCAAAGTTGAATTTTTGCTTCAAACCCATAAGTTCTGTGAGTACGTGTGGTGTTTTTTACACGGTCTTTGCAGTTTTCAATTAAATTCATTCGGGTGCTCCAAAATGTCAGTTAAGTAAGCTACTGTTTTCAAGCAAATAAATAATTCTCTTTCAGCAAATCTATAGTGAACATTTGAACACACAATCCATTTTTCTATTAGCTAATAATCTCTTGAAAAAATGTCCTTTGGATAGGTTGTGTACTTTTGTATATATCAGGAAATGTAGAATTGTAATCCCTTATCTTTGCATAAAACTGTGGCCATTTATTTTCATAATATAGATTTAGGCGAAATTACGTTTTATAAAAGTTTTATATACGAGAGCTTCTATTTGAGTAAAACGCACACAAAACCTGGACTCTCAAATTAAATTTTGATGTTTGCATCTTCACATCATTTATGTAGCCTTCATGACTTTGGGGCCAGAGCACAAGCCGCATGCAATGTTTGCTTTACATTCTATTTTATTTACATCCTTTAATACATCCTAAAGGTATTCACTTGTCCCTTTGAATATATAATTTACAGAAGTTTATTTTGTATGCGTTTTTTTTTTGCACAATAAAAAATGCTCTTCAAGGATTGTAACCATTAACTAACTAACATTATTCCTTAAAGTCAATGACATGCAATGATAATTTTTTTTATTTAATAATCTTTTTGATTATTGCTGTCACTATGATGTGTGATATGCCATCACTCCCTCTCCTGAGTGTATTATTCAAAATCACTCCTCCTCTATGTCTCCTGCTTCACTGGTTCCCAGTACACTGTTAAGGATGTATACACAGGCTGGTAAAATAAGGAGTTCGGCATTTCTGTGATGCATTTTTGGCTTAAAATGTTAAATGTAACATCTTATAAATGTCTTTTAGAGTTTTATCATACAGTGCTATACTCAATCTCATAAAGGAATTTTCTCATTTTCTGCTTAAGAGAGTCCAAAATTTCTTCTGCCTAAAATGGCTGTTTTGGGTACAGTACCCACAAAATTTGTCCTGCGTGTATCTTTATTCAGTCACTTTTGTATTAAATAAAACACTTAAACCAAGTGTGAGAATTATAAGGACACATGAATTTCAATTTGAGGGAGTCGTTATTATATTACCTAATTAGTATCTTAAACATTTGAGGAGATTCTTGTGACTCTGAAGTCTTTCTAACTTTCATCCAAATTATCCATTGTATTGGGAAAGTAAACATAAGTGAAAATGAAATCTAAAGACAAAACAGACCACAGGCATGTGTAGTCCCAGATAACCTATTTGTAAATAATATATGTAGTCTATACTAATAATATAATACATAAGTATTATGTAATAATATAAGATATACAAATAAATATATGAATATAATATGTATATATAAAATGTACATTTAAAATCATTTGCATTTTTAAAGTGCTTTACAATAAAGCATATAAAAAGCTTAAAATTAAATGCATAATAATTTAAATTAGAATATTGAATATTCATGTTCAATTATTAAAAGTCTAAAATAGGTACAAAATACAGTCATTTCTACAAAAAATCAAAAAACATTTTGAAAATATTAATATCTACAACTTCCAGTCCGCTTTAGAAATTTAGCAAATTTTATGTCCAGAAAAAACAACTAATTTAAATTTAAGGAATCTGTTTTTAACAACCTGTATAAAATTTAATATAGACACTCTAAATCTAAAAAAACAGAAAAATTAATTATAAATTTCCATCAAGAATAAGACTTTGACTAATTTTTAATCTTAAAATACCACAGGAAGAAAGGAAAAGAGAAAAAAAGAAAGGAAAACAAGAGAAAGAGGGAGGGAAGAATAAATAAACAATTGTGAAAATTTAAAAATTGATGATTCTCTGGCACCTGACAAAAACATAAAACAATTTATATGTATCGTCTATTTTAGAATTAAAGAGTCAAAACTATGAGCAAAACATACAAGCCAATTAAATTTAAAAAATAATAAAATTAATGCTTGCATAAAATCTTCACTTAAGATAAACACCTTGATACAAAATTAATGATCAGGTAACTGAGGAGATTCTGGAAAAGGGCACATTTGGTGCTTGCTCCATGGGTGAGTTCTTGGTCAATGAGAACCAGGGAGATGCTATGAAGAGGCTACATAAGTCTTACTCAGCAAAATAGAAAATAATAAAAACTTGCAGGAAGTTTTTTAGAGTAAATCTAAAAGGAACATTCAAATACAATTTTAAGTATTGTGAGTTAATTTATTAAACTGTTTCATTTTAAGAATGCCTTTTTAGCAGTATCAAGAAGTCCAACCATGCATACCTGTAGCCCACCTGTACCCCATTCTCGGCATCCTGTTTGGGAAACACTGACCTATTTTGCCATACCGCTGAAATAATAAGGCTTAAGTAGGCATTGGTAATGGTCATCAATATTTTCAGTTTTTCTCTGCTTCCTAGGCAGTCAGATAGATGACACTTCTCATCTTCCTTGACCTTAGACATGACCATGTTGTTTGCTTTGGCCAATAAAATCTGGAGATCAAAGTGACACATACCACTTCGCAGCAGAAGCATTCAAAAGTTTGATATTCTCTTTCTCTGTAGTGGCAATTAAGAAAGAAAAAGTTAAATGAAGGTAATGCAAAATGGAAACCTCTGAGATGAGTGAGCCACCCCATAGAGAGCTGCCCCAGAGATCACCTGCTTCCATAATGGACTCTACATGAAGGAGAATTCGCCCTTTTTGTTGCTGTTGTTGTTGTTAGGCACAGAAGACATGTGTAATGGTTAGTGTGGCGCATCCAAGCCTACCATATTTGATAAGGCCTCAACTTGAGTGACCTAAAACTCTCTCAATGCAGTAGAATTAGGATGAAGTGTCTATTAAATGAGATAAATCTAAATCAAATCTACCATAGATTACATTCATAAAACAAAAATATTTTTATACTTAAAAGTCTTGGTATTACCCCACAAAAGAAAGGTTTTATTAAAATGTTCTCTAAAACATTATGAAATCTGTTAGAGAAGCTGTTATTTCATTTCCTTCACAGGGAAAGTCAGGTTAATATTTAACTAACATCTATAGACAAGTTACCACAAATAAAAAGAAAGGAATAAAGAACGATGATATTCTTCTTTGATATGAAATTGAAAAAAATCAAAACAAGCAGTAGGGATGATATAGAAGAATGAGTATGGCATCAAAAATATGAAATTTAGATTTTCAATAGCCCAATAATGCTATGCATACAATTTTATATATTACACAATTGAAAAAGCAGTAAGATTATTGCATTCTCCTTTGCATGCATTCTAATAACTCAAAAAAATTGTATTGTTCTTCATTTCATTGATATTCTTCCTCCAGGCATTTCTACACCATGAAATTTAGTGAAAACTCTTTCTTTTGATAGAATACAACTAAAAATATATAAAATTATCAATGCTCAGGAAGTATTATTTTATTATTATTATTTTTGCAAAATATGCCGATTAACAAATTACACTGAAATATTACTACCTCTAATTAAATTACTCTGACAGAGCATGGGTTATGTAGAAACTCTTTTTCCCAACTGTATCATTATTCTTCTCTGAAACCGATGCAATTTAGTTTTATATTTCAGCCTACTTATATCAATAAAGAAGGAATTCTAATTCCTAATTTTTGTGACAGATCTGTTAATTTTTAAAGAAAAAGAGGTTTAGTAATAAACTTCACTGAAAACTGAAATTCTTGCTAACTGAAGCTTTCAGAAACGCCACTGGAAAAGAAAAAAAAAAATACTAAACTAATCTTGTGTCTAAATCAATTCAACAATATGGACTCAAAATGTGCCACAGAGACCAGAAAGAACAAATGAATGTCTCTGTGGAATGTCCAACTTACTAAGACATGGGAGGAAAAAAAAAGGATGTTTTATAGTTGATGACACTTGAATAAAAGAAAGAAGTACATAGAATATAATGTTCAAATTAGCCCTACTGGTATGATATGATGTCACTATTTATTTCATAAAGCCAATGAAGTTATTCAATGCAATTACATAAATTCCCAAAGTAGCCAATGAAAGTAAGTAGTAAAAGCAATTAACAAATTCTAATATAAATTCAGTTAATGCATTATTATTTGGCAAATATCACCATACAACCTGAAAAAAAAAATGGCCTCTCAGTCCATCTTTGTATTTTTGTCTCTATGTCATTACCCAACTTTTAAAAGAATTGTTGTATAAATCCTACAAAGCTGCTCCAGTAGCATTAATGTATTTTTCCAACAACCTAACTAGATAGTATTTCTTAGATCCAGTTCAACTCACTCTGATCTACCACATATAGTCATAAGGAAAACAGGGAGAAGTAATCTATGACATATAATTTTAAAATAAGCTATGATTTTAATGATTAACATAAAAGAAATAAAGGGCTATTTAAAGATTACAGTATTTTACACAAAAGTATAAATACATAAGTTGAATAATACTCTTTTTAAATACCACTTACTTATATTTAGAAATTACATTTTATGCTTACTAAATTATTATAGTGTCCAGAACTGCAGTAATTTCAAAATGCAGTTATTTGTTTAAAATAAACAAAAAATAATACAAAACAAAAAAAATCCTCTTCCAAAGTGTTTCCTCCCTCTATGACAGTCCAAAATGAACATTTACCTCTGTGAATGTACCAACTCAGCGACTTGAATAGCTGGGCAAAACTCTGCAGCTTCAATGAACAACAATAAGCCTTATTCTCATTAATGGATTGACATTTCCTCTTGGAGAAATGATTACACTTCTATTTCACCATTCTCATTCATTATGCCAAAGTGAATGGGATTAATGGTAACATTTGGCCATCTCATGTACATTCCACAACATGTGACTTATCTGGAAACATCTCAGGTGCATGAGTGCTCTATCTAGGAGCATTAATCTCATCCTGTCCCTCCCCGAATGCCACTATAGCATTCATAGGCCAACTCTTCAGTGGACTTATGAAGGGGCAAGATACCTTTACATTTTACAGAGCTAAAGATTTTGCACATTTAATTTACCCCATGTAAATGCACAAGCTTGTATTAAAGGATTTTCATTACATTAACCAAGGCGATGGCAAGGCAAGTGTCCTGTCCATATATTATTTGCTTCCAACTTAGCTTTTCCCAGTTTGTCTTATCTACAACAAACTGAGTTAGACTAAAACAATACCCTTATCCTGTCCTGATAAGCAGATGCAATAAGCAATCTGACACATATTTTTGCTTAAAAGTCTCAGCAAATACTAATGTTTTAGAATATATTAAAATCCCTATTTAAAAAAAATTAACGTAGACATTTGACTTCCAGAGGCATAAAAATTAAATCAAACAACAGATGTAAGCAATTTGAACAATGCCAGAAAAAATAAGCATCTAAATGAGAATGATAGAAAACTTATTTAATGTGAATTTTTCATTTAAAAAACATTTTTAAAAAAAGATATAAAAACCGAAAGCAGATAGAAATGCAAGGCTGAAGGAGACTTGCACAGAGCATGGCACGGCAGAATGAGTCCATGTGTCTGATGTACCACCTTGTTCTTAATACAAAGCAATGATAATAAAGTATAAAGAGTTAAAACAAGACAAAATTTTATTTTTGAGGCAGATTCAAAAATAAGATGAATATCCAGAAATGGACTTAATGTAAATTGCCAATTGGATAGGAAGCAAGTGGGGGCAAATGAAGTTCAGTTTGCAAGGCAAAGGGGCTTGAAGGTGAGAGGAAGTAGGGTACAGCATCCACGATGCCACTTTACATCAAGAAATGGAGCTGGGGCTGGGTTGGAGCTGGGTTTGTGCAAGGGCAGAATGAGAGATTAAAACCAAAATCCCCCTCACAAGGAGCCTGAAACCCCCAATCATTACACATTAAAAAATCTAATACTAAAGATAGCCAACAAAATCAACAATCAGAACCTAACAAGCTCCAAATGAAATTAATTTCATGAAACATTCTTCCAGTTCTCCCACTGGCCATTCATTCTCCATCTCTGTAAGATGCTTCAAGGTTCAATACTGGACCTGTACTTTACCATTCTCATTCGAGGTGATTTCAATGAGCACGAAGGTTTTAAAACCCACCTGTATAAAGATGAATGGTGAATATGTATGAACAAACATTGACTGCTCCCCTGAGATATAGATTCCTACATCCAACTACCTACTTGCTCCTTCCACTCGGATTTCTAACAGGCAGCTCAAACTGAACAGGTGGCAAAGCCAAACTCTTGATTCACTCTTGCCCCTGCACCCAGCGACAAACTCCATGATAAACAGAGTCGTCTCTCACACAAATGCGCAGACTACACATCTAGGAGTTGATCTTGACTCCTTCTTTTTCCAAATGTAATCAATTTAAAGTCCTGGCAGCTCTACTCAAAATATGTCCCCAGTATGGCCATTTCTCATCACTTCCACTGACACCATCTGATCATCAGTCATTATCTGGACTGAATCACAGCTAGAGCCTCTAACTGGCATATCACTTCCACTCTTCATGACACCTAGAGTGGCCTTTTAAAACATAAGTCAGATCCTGCTCAAAGACTTCCTATCACAGGGAGAACAAAATCCTTAACAAAAGCAACATCCCTGCAATGTCCTCCTCCCCGCTTCTTCTCTTTGCCCACTGGGCCACTGCAATCACATAGGCTACTTTATGATTCCTCCAATAAGCCAAATTGATTTCTGCCACAGGTCACTTCTGTATATTTAAAATATTACACAGTGCAGGACAGAAGAGAGGAAAAAATAAAAGAAGAGGAAGCAAGAAACTTTGGAAAACTGACAGGCGATTCAATCAATTGTCCAGATAAAAAGATTGTTAGGTTCATTAAGGTCTCATATAGGCTTTACAGTTAAGATTACCTTTCCCAACTTTCTTCCTTTCTTTTCTTTACATGTTACTGGTATTCAATGAATGATGATTGGAGTTGACTTTTTCCAGTCAAACCAGATAATGAATAAAATGAATGTGAGATCTTCTTTTTTACTTATTAGCTGGTTTGACTAGAGATGAGTGATATGAATCATAGAATGCGTAGGGGAGGGGTTTAGCCTGTTATGAGTCTTCTTAAGAGCTAAGCAAATAGAGAGGCAGCAAACAAAAGTGTTTTAGTTTTTGCAATCTAGTAATTGATCTAATGATCATAATTTGCAGCCATGGATAGGATACCACTGAGTAACCACAGTCTGTGCTCTATTGCACCACACAGCCTCTCAAACAACACTGGAATTTGAAAACTTGCGGGAGGAATGAACAAATTCTAACCAGATCTTCAGTAGTAATAGACAAGGCCAACAACAGTATAGTGTTGAGCCAGTGTTCATTCACATACGCACTAAGTCTCCCCAAATTGAAGACTGGTAAGAATTAACATAAACTTGTAGGTTCAGCATCTCTACCACCAGTTATAATCCTGCTGCGATGACAATGTGTATAGGACGACTCTTAATGTAAGGAAACAAAGGATAAAAGTGATATTATACCCACTTTCTCAGATCCAACAGCACAAGTTAATAATATCATGTTAACCTGTTTTCTATGTATTATATGAATCCATCTACCTATCGATATATAAAAGTTTAGCGTTTAGCACTATACTCGGAACAGAGTTTAAGTAGTCAACTATTCCTCTCATGACTGCTGTCTCCAAGTCAGGAGTTCAGAGTTCAGAATATTTGTGATATAATTTCTCATTTGGATATCACCTGCAATGATCCAAATATTTACATGTACTTGTTTGAATCTTTACACGTAGGGAAACTAAAGACCACAGAGTATAAACTACCTGGTCACACTGAGAGTGGTGGCACTGATGCCTGAAGTTCTTGGGGTCATCTTAAGGAGAACCCACTACATTTCAGGACCAAGGGAAATTTCCATTTCTCGCCAAACCTGCACTCAATGAAAACCAAATAATTCCTGTACTCAATGAAAACCAAATAATTCCTAGTCTACAATTCAAGGTGCATATAGAGATGGATATGTCAAGCTCCCTTATCTCTAGGAGTTAAAATTTAAGAGAAAAGGCCTTCAATAACTAACAGTAAAGTAAAACAAAACATAATGAGATGAGCAAAACTAATATGCTCTTGAGAATTGTGTTTGAAGGGAGGAAAGGAATCACTGAAAATGTAATGGAAATGGCAGCTGGCTTTTGATCTGAGCAAAGAAGGATGAGCAGGATTCTAATATGCTGCGTGGGGAGAGGTGAGAGTCAATGGCTTCAGCAATAATGGGGCACAGAAGCCTGGCAGTGGTGATGGCTTCACAGAGGCACTGGTGTTTATATAAAGAACAGTGCCTGGATCAGCACAATTGTTCCCCGCTCACTGCCTTTGTTAAAGATGAGTATTTGTGAAGGATTTTTTTCTAGGGAAAAATTGTTTGGCTAGGTGTCTTTAGGACATATTACCTTGGTGGGGGAGATATTTTTATGGCCTCTTATTGAGAAAAGCAGTCTCCAGGTAGACTGAAATCCATTAGGCTGAAGGAAGAAATGTCAACAGAGGCACAACCTAAAGATCTAATCACTGATGCACAGGAATTGGTTCACAGAATTTAGGGGCAGTGTGTGTAACATGCATGTCTGAGAGTAAGATTAAGTGTTAAAATGTAAATGTCATTGTAGTTTTTATAAAAAGGCTTAACATGTCCCTCTTTCTTGAGCCCATGGGTTAGATCTATTAATATGAGAAAGACCATTAGTGGCACTTTTTAAACACAGGAATTATTCAAAAATACACAATGTAATATGCAAGATGTGATTACAAAGAAATGGGATTGATTCCACAAATCACATACAAAAATCAGATTCATTACATAGCAAGCACGCCTTGTATAAATTACAGTCCAACCGTCAGGGGCACTAATATGCACTTTAATTTGGAGTATAGTACAGAAGTAACCTCACCATCTAACGAGATGAATTATTAATAAAGCTAAAAGATGCTAAAAAAAAAAAAACCCTGCTTGTATGAAGGCCAACTCTAATCTCATGTATTTTATAAGTAATCTTCAATAAAATGCTACCATTTTATATGCAACTGAACCATAATATTAACTAGTCTGACAGAATGTCCTTTTCTTTGAACAGGAAAAATTGCATTGATAATAAGATTTTTATCTTTTCTTTTCCTTGTTTGGTATAAAAAATAAAATAAAAAGAGAAGTGGACTATAGTTGTGGTTCCAGCATGTGAAATGATTCTCCAAATGGCTCTGGATCTTCATTTCTTCAATTGCGGTATGAGGAAGTCTCACTCAATAACTGCTAATATCTTTTACAGCACTAAAAATATATGCATACCCATAGTCTAAAATTCAATATCATAACAGGTCCCTGAGTGACTATCACCACTGAAACCTGTATTCTCGTATTTTTGCTTTGTTTTTGTTTTTCTTGCTGTTTAACAGGTTTTAAGTAAAATACAATGGCTTCTCTGGGGCAAAGCAAAGGAGAACTCTTAAGGGAATAAAATTGTTTCCAATGTATTTTTCTCTGGTTTTTAAAAAGCACTAAATCCCAAAACCAAGTTAAAATCCAAACTTTACATTCCATGTAACTATAGATGAAAGGGCAGCAGTAGCTACAGTGCTAAAAATCACTTCTTTTCAATAGATTAACAAATTGCATTGGCACTAATAAATTATAATGTATAATCTAGGTGCTTTTCGTTTGCTAAAATTTGTAAGTTATCACAAAAAGCAAAAGAAGCTCAGTCATTCTGTCTGAAACACAACTCTTCCTAGAATAGACCAGCCACCTTCTTCCCATGAAACAGATTTCAGTCATTTCATCACTAAGGTGTCACAATGAGTATAAATCCTTGAAGATCGAATGACACTAACAGTACTTTAAGTTACAAATTCGTGCTTCATCCCCTTTGAAAATAATGTCAACGAGAAAAGGTAAAACTCAAACTTCTTTAGAACAGTTCTATAAAACTGTTTAGTAAGGAATACAAAACAGCTGTTAACTGGAAAATTAAAATAGGCATTCAAGAAAACTAAGGATACAACCCATGATTCCTCTTGATTTACTATTTTGATGAGATAAATGCTCTTTAGCAAAGATAGACTGAAGACCTACGAAATTCCTTGGAAGATATATGGCAAAAAGAAACCCAATATGATTCTACTTCGGTTTAAGAAATGACAGAAAAGGTGCTCCATTGAATTTTACATGATACATTTTCTTCTAAAATATTCTAATAAAATAAACTCAGTATTTTTTGTAAAACATACATTCTCTATTCTGTTCTTATAATAGCCATACATAAGCATTTTACTGCAAGTTTTGTATTTTAACGTGTAGCATTCTTTTCCTAAGGTTCAAAGTCATTTTTTTAAAATAAGCTATTTTATATGCACAAACTACTTTTTGATAATTCTTTCATGGATTACAGTTTAAACTTTACAACAAGCAACTTTGTTGAATATCTTATTGTTTTTCTAGGCGGTTTCAAATCCCTTGATGTTTGGCAAGTTTTTACAAAATTAATGAGGTTAACCTTCATTTTTCAGACTTGCAGAGTTACTTTATGTTAACATAGACCTCTTAATTAAAGATGACTCATAGTCAAGGACTTTTAAATTTGACTTTTCCTTTAGGAAAATCTACTAAGTTCAAAGTAGACCCTAAAAAAGAGAGAAGTATATAATATTTTCTAATCTTTAACACATTTAGGCAACTAAATGCAAGTTAATCTCACTTAAAATAAATTAGACTTATGAAAATATAGACATCTGAACAAAAACTTAGAGACATTAATAATGTTTTTCACTTTATAAAGTTCCTTTTTGTAGCTGCATAGTGTTTTACCTTCTTACCCTTTTCATACTTAAATGTATGTGGCTTACTACAAGACAGGCACTGTGAGATGTTCTAGAAACAAAGTGAATTGTGTTTTCTACCATCAAGGGTATCACAGTCTCACCTAAAAATTATGTGAATTAAATAGAAGAGCTACATAGTGAGGATTAGGAAAATTAGGCCAAGAAATTAAAAGACTGAAGTTGGCACTGAGGATTATAATTAAAGAGTATTACAAAATGTATAGTTTGCCACAAAAATATTTGCTTTGGAAAATTGTAATTTTCTTGCGATTTGTAGGAAAAAATGTCTACTATATACAGAAAGTGGCAAGTATAACTTGTTGCAAAGTTTCGTCAGCTGGATTTGAAAATGTGCACTTCATTTTGAAATACAAATGTGTAATTCTTTAGAGCTACACCCCAAAGAAAGAAAAGGAGAAACAGTTTTTAAATATTCCTTTCTTAAACTATCACCCCTGCCCCACAGAACATCTTTGCACAATTTTATGATGCTTTAGTTTGTTTTTAGAATAATAGAAATTCATAGAATCACTGAATTGTGTTTAAAATACAAAAACATGCTTTGTACATAAGCCTTTTTATTTTATGCTTTGTTTTCCAATTTCACTAAATCACTGTTGAAGGGAATGAATAGGCAATTTTTGTTACCTGAAAGGAAAATATATGATTCTGCTTGGTTCTTTAATTTCTCAGTGAAGATATACACATAGCTCTTTAATAAAAACATGCCATCGAGTTTCCATTTCCCATAATTCCTTCTGCATCGTGAACAAAGTCATAATAGGTATGTCAGAATGAAAACAGGGATAAAGTTCTTTTGAGCTGACGGAAATGCCTATGCAGCTTTTTAAAACTGGAATACTGACCGTCAGCAAAATAGAGATTGGGTGGCTCAAACTGAGCCCATATTACATCTGATTCACTGATCCCTTTCAAATTCTTGCCCCCAACCTCGGAGCAACACAAAACCTTCCTGAGCTCTGTCGGTCCTTTTGTCTGTTAGAAAAACAAAATACGACATGAGATTAAACTCTTAGGGGGTAAAAAAGCATTTCTTTTTGGACAAATCTCTCTCTTTCGGTTATCTTAAGATGCAAGTTCTATCTTGTTTTTTTTCAGGTAGTATACATCCGTCACCTATTATTTAGTAATCTGTTAAGGTAAAACATCTGTAGCTCTCCTAGCTTTCTCTAAAGGAGCAACTTACATGAAGAGTCAATAATAAACGTGCTTTGTGTACCCAGCGGCACTCAAAGTGCTTAGAAGATCATTAAGATTGGTAAGGAATGGTTGATTTTATACCCTAAACTGGGTATGAATCTGAGATTAAATGTCACAAGTCTGAGAATACTTGTTAAAATACAAAATTTCATAATTAAAGAATGTAAAATGAAAGATGCTAAGTGCACAACATGTCCTGAAAATATTTTGCTAATGAGTAGATCCCAGATTCTTAGAGTGCTTTCTCCCCAGATTCTGATAGATGTTAAATGCACGAAGAGACTTTATGAGGTTCCAGATTAGCTTCCTACATGAAGGCAGAACTACTTTTAACAATGGCTTGTCAGATGTTGTCTTGTTCTTGAACATCCTCCTTTGAACAATAACTTTCCAGTACATGCTATATGCCAAAAAGTTTAGTATAGCGTAAGAACGTTATGAAAACCAGTGAAAAGTCTATGGAAATACTCTGGGACATGTTGAACCTTGGAGGATTTTGGGATGTGAAAATAAGAGAGTTCCAGAAGCAACAGGAATAACACAGAACAGAAGAAAAGAGGCAAATGACATGACCCAAAAAAAGGCAAATGCCAGCCATTGCTCAAAATATAGTTTATTTTGCAACCATCACCACAATCTAATTTTAGAACATATATTACCCCTTTGCAGTCACTCCTCTATTACCCGCCCATTCGCTCCTCAAGCCCAGGCAAACACTAATCTACTTTCTGATTTTATAGCTTTATCTATTCTGGATTTTCATATAAATGGAATTTTATAATAAAAAAAGTTTTTATGGAGATATAGTGGAAGATACATCTATAAGTTTAGTGTGGGCACACTGCAGAGGACTTGCAAACACATGGGATGCTGAAGGTTTCTGGGCAGGAGAAATGAAAGTAAGGTTTTAGGACAAATGACCCAACTTAAATGTCCAGGCTGAAGTATAAATGAAAGCCCAAAGACTGGCAAAGCACTGAAGAGATTAGTGTTTGAGCCTGAACTAAGGATTAGAGCCAGAGAGATGGTAACAGGAATCCCAAAAGAATATATATCCAAAAAGATGGTGAAGAAAGAATCCAGAGAAACTGGCAACTAATCAGATGTGAGGATGAAGAATGGCTACGAAAGGAAAACGGGGAGTCAAAAAGGATTCCAATACTCTGAGTCTAATTGGTGGAAAGATGAATGGAAATGGCTTAAATTTGAAGGAGAAAATAGTTTTAGCACACATTGCTTTTTGAGAACTGCTGATTTAATTTAGCTTTAAAAAAATATATATGAATTGTGAAACTTCTGACTACCTGACATTGGGCTAGGTGTAGAGGATTCATTAATTACCACACAAGCCACACCTGGTGGACTCTTGGTCTGATTTTAGAGACAGATAAAAATCGTTTGCCTAATTGAAGTCATAGGAATGAGGGGAAATCTTTCAGGAAGAAAGTCACGTCTAATCTTAAATTTTCCTGTCAAGATTATCTTATTTAGCTATCTTACTGACAGCCAATATCTGATAGCCATCTCGTATGCAAGTGTCTGTCCAAAAAGATGAAAAATATACTGTCAGCCCTTGTCTTATTTTCCTCCTTATTAAATTTATTAGTTTCTTTACTCATGGACCTTTACTAATTTGCTTTTTGTCCTCTGCACCACATTCTAATTTGCTAGTAACTTTTTCAAATGGAAATTTTACAAATTAAGTTCCTTAAGTTCAAACACCAGTGCAAATTACTGCAAGATAACATATGAGTACCCACTGAACGTAAAACGCATTTCAGCTTTTGTAACTCCTATGCAGACTCGGCAATTTCTTGTGAGCTTATGAATCTTAGAAAGTATTAATGATAACTAAGCAATGCACATCCCAGCTTTGGGATTATTCAAAGGGCAGTGGCCTCTATGGGTCATCCTTCAGACTTTTGGCCTCCTATTAATGTTCTACCAGATTTATGCCATGGGTCTAATGTCATGAAGAGTCCCTTCATTTCTCTCCTTACCATGGCCATTGAGAATTGTCTCTGCTAAGCCCATAGCCTATATTACGTGGCTTCTTGCATGAATCCACATTTCTGACATCTGGGGATTCTGAGGCATAGGGAAGGCGGGGACACGTGATGCACAGGAAGTCAGGCATTTGAGGTCAGAGCACACTGGTATACTGGCACCCTTTGCTCGGCTGCATTCTTCCAGTGCTCCTTCCAATCTGCCTTTGGATTTAGGAGACTGTTGTTGATATTGCAGCAATTTCACAGACATGATCATATTTGATCCTTACAACTCACACCAGCCTGAGTAAGCAGCAACTCATATTTCCATTTTATAAAATGAATTAATCATGGCTCAGGGAGATTAAGCAACCTGCCCTAGGTCTCACAACTGTCAAAGAGAACAAACTGCTATTATTAGGGAACAAATGAACTACAAAAAATAATGATAGGTTTCTAGTTCACATTTAGTTTATGGCTTGTTATAATTACCTATTTTCTGCTCTACCAGTGCCAAGTCAGGATTTTACAGTCTGTATCACGTGTTTTTTTTTTTTTTTTGTCAAGTTCTTCTTACCACTAATTTGTAAGGATAATTTTCCTCCAACTCTACTAGTTGTAGAAATAATCATTTCCATAGAATTTAGTCCTGTGTGACTATGAAACAGATCTTGGTATTTTATAGTAAGACTGTAAACACAAAGAAAGCAAAGTTAAGGGTCAGTCAACACTTAAGGTTCAAGAAAAGGAGAGTATCAGACAACCAACAATGAGTCAATGTCGTCTAAACTACATTCTGATGATAACATCTGCCTTAATACTGGCGACAGCTGACGGACAATGCCAAAAACAGAAGCGAATCCCTTTTTGACAAAATACACACAACTAAAAGTTGAAAATAGTTTTTATTATGAAAATATCTTTAAATGATGCTACTGAAGGATGAATAACTTTTCTTAGTTGGAGCCAATGATGCTTATTGGAAATTGACTGGGCATTTGTGCACAAGGCCTGACTGAGAGTTAAGTATCCAAGCAAATGTGTGGCATGCTGTTGTCCTTTCCACCTGCTTTGTTTTATAGCAAAGACACTGCTCTTTAGCAAAGGAAACTATCTCAGCTTTACTGTCTGATCAAGGTAACAACAGGACCACTATCTTATAGCTACATGGCATTTTACCAGTTACAAAACTGACTTTGCATAAGCAGAAGGCAAATTATGATTTCTGATATGGCAATACTCCAAAAACTGTATGCCAGTGGGGGAGAGTCTGCCACATCAGGAAAATAATTAACTCACTTTCAAGTAGCTAAAAATTCTGTGATGAACAGATCACATTAATTTTCTTCGGTCAGCACCCTGATAAAAACTATGTTCCTACAATTTTCATTCAACACAAAAACTCTTAGCTTCTACCTCCTATTAACAGAAGTGTCAGGAACAAAATTATCCATAGGTAGCAAAACCAGCAACTACTCAAAAAATACCAAATGCAAAAAAGCAGAGAAAACAGTATAATGTAGAAGATGAAATGACAGAGTCCAGCAGAGAATTCTGCACACTCTCACGACAATAAATATTGCTCTACTCAGGGGACAATATTAAACACAGAATACTAAGATGGGTAACTCCCGTCCTGGCCCTCCAGAGACTCAAATATAATGAAAGAGGAACGAATGCCAAGGATTCTAGTTCACTGTTCTCATACTAAAAGATCTTTCTTTGAGCCACTGATACAGTGATTATGCCAGATACACAACATACACTGCCTCGTGTAATCCCAAGAACAACTAACTAATAGGCAGGTATTATTTTAGAGATTAAAAAAAAAAGTCGCAGAGGAGTAAAGTACGAGGTTCAAGGTCACACAGTGGTGGAACTAGCATTTGAACATGGCTGTGTAATCCCAAAGCCTTTCAGGACAGAAGTTACAGGACAGAAGTCCATAGTGAACATAAGTTGAGAGTAACATCATGAGTCACAAATTAATATCCTTATGAATAAAAATATCTTTCCTTTAGGAATTGCACTGGAGTATACATTTATAAAATAATGAAATCTTTATCATTTGGTACATTCTTGAAACTCTTTTAATTGACATGTTTATAAAAGTGGTTTTCTGAAGCAAAAAAATCTCTCCATTCTACTTAAAATAAGGTATCCATAGGCACTGGGGATTCATAAATATTTCTGACTTTTCTAAAAGAAAATCAGAATTCATTTGATTTCTCACTGGAATATATATCAAGTTTTATACGAAATAAGACAAGATTTCTACTGTGTACTTCCTACTTTAATCAGAGCCTGAATCGGACCCCAGACTCACCAGGCAAAGTCAAAAAAATGGACATTCAGCAGGTGTCTGTGTGTTTTCAATGGATAAGTGTCCATGACAACAGGAAAAAATGCCACAGCAGTGCAAACAACACTGTTAGTAGGCTCCAAGAGATTAGGAATAGAATTAGCCTAGAG
>NW_006442107.1:19798767-19820066 GCF_000325575.1 Pteropus alecto | reverse complement strand
CTTTCCCTTCCTTCTTATATATGAATCATTCTTAACAGAGTTAAGAAATATTACAAAAGCATGACCTGCCTCCATGTCACTTTTATACCTGTTCCTGATTTTTTTCTTCTTTATTCATAGATAAGCTTTTCTGCTTTTATAATACCTAATAATATAGCACTAGAATTAATGGAATAATGTTTTATTATTAACCTTAAGGAATATTCTAGGTTAGAGGGTCTTTTTCTGTAATTCTATGATTAACCAGCCAGCCTCAGATGACAACTAAGGTGATGTGTTTGATACTTACATGCATTCTTTACAGAACAGTAATATAGTTGGGGCAGCTACATTGATGGTCTGACATTACACTTCCAAAACATTTACAAATCTTAAACTTTGATAAATTTTGTTCTATTTTTCATTCATTCATTCAACAGTTATTTATTGAGATCTTACGATGTGCAAGACACTGTTAAAAGCCTCGGGGATATAGCAGTGAGCAAAACAAATACATAATGTTTAAGAAAAACTGACATTTTAAAAAATATTTATAAAAATAAAATTTGTATTGACTAAATAAGTTATTACAGAAAATTAAGGCTTTAAAAGTAAAATTTTAACCTTTCTGTTTGAAGTCTATGAAATGAAGGGATTTTATCATTTTCCATTACAGAAGAACAATAATAAAACAGAGTAGCTAGAATTAGTAACTTCTAGCAGGAGACTAGGCCTGACACAATAAAAACAGGTTTGGTTTGAAGGAGCTGATGGAGATTTGTGATTTTTAAGGGCATCTGAACAACTTCTCTAGTGGCACCGAGTTTTCATTACATCTCATTTCACTTCAAACTTTACGGCTTTTCCTCGTGAAATAAAGATCCCACCCGCACTATTCTTATAATTAGCATATTTGAAAAATATCATTTTCATTTCAAGTTACAAATAAAGTAAAGTTAAAAGGAATTATTTCTCTAAGGACAAAAGTTGGATAGAGACCAGGAGGAGCTGGAGAAGCTGTGTTTGCGAGTGAATGATCTCAACTGAAAGGATCAGCGTTGAAGAACTCACCCCTGGCTGGACGGCTCATTTCCTTCTCAGGCTCTTGGAATTTTGAACAGATATATAAAAACACTGAGACCTGCTGATAGTGTGTTAACTTTTGGCTGTACATTGGAAGAGAAATTCCAAAAACCGTTCCACTTCTTGACTGTTAACTTCTTTGTCTCTTCAAGACTTACCTGGTATTCTTCCAATGCTATCCTTTTTGCTTAAGTTCATTTCTGTTACTTGCAACCAAAAGAACATAATATCACATCTCCTCCCACTGGTCCATTTTGTATGCTTCATTTGAAGTCATCTTTTTTCAAATCATCCTGCTAAAAATTTTCAACATTTCCTGCTGCCAAATGATAAAATCACATCAACCAATATTCCAATATTCACTTTAGGACACTTCTGTAGGCTTTCAAATGTACACACACAGCCTGTTACCACTTCCATACCTTGCCTCCCATTCTTCCTAAATCACTACTGAAAATGGTAATGGAAATGGCAGTGAACATTATTTTAATGATATGTTTGGCTTCAAATGCTAGAGCTGCCAATTATGAGATGCAGAAATTTGTACATGTTTTCTTACCTCACGAAGCCTTCGTTTGTCTTTAATAAAGTGAAAATAATAATATCTTGTTCCTAGACTTAAAGATTTAAAAAGACCATATATATAAATTCACCTAGCACAGGCCCTAGCACATAGACTGTTTTCAATAAATTAGAGACGTTTTTATTTCACTATGACTTAAATTTTTATCTCTAACCCGAAACATTGTCTTCAGATTCAGAGCCATGGATTTAAGTGCCTATAGGACCTTTCCACCTGGAAAGACCTCAAATTCAAATTCTACCTGTTCTAAAGGAAAATTAACACCCACGTTCCTTCCAACCTGGGTGGTCCTACATCCCTTATGCCTTGAAGAATGGTATCACCATCCACCAGTCACCCAGTCACAACTATAATCTTAGCTTCCTTCACTGTCCAATGGGTCTTTATGCCCTGCAGACTTTACCCCTTAAAATCTGTGGGATCCATCCTCTCGTTTCTTCCTGGCCCTCAGATTGTCTATATTGTTCACCAGGCCTCCAGTAATAGCTTCTTAATGACTATTCTCTGCCTTTGTTACGCTCACCAAATTTACCCTCCCAATGAATAAGTCTAATGAATAAGTCTTTCTAAAACTCAAAGTGATCAAGTGTAAATCTATGAATAGTTCCCCATTGATTAGAGAATAAAAATGTACTCTTTAGTCTGTGACACACGTCCTTGACAATGTGGCCATGGCCTAAAGTCAATTCTCTCATCGTGCCTTGTTAGTGAACTCCACTCCAATCATAGCCACTTGCTTACAGTTTCTACAGCACACCAGATTGTGGCAGACTTCCTCTGCCTTGTTCTTGGTGGTGCATCTGAGTGGAATGCCCTCAATTCAGCACCCTGGCAAGTGACTATGCATCTTTTGACGGTCGCTTCCCTTATGAAACCCTGGCAGATACAGCCTTCCCCCAAGTGTGCTCCAACCATAATGCTTAAATACTTCCATCACTTCTAGCACTCACACTTGTATTTAACATACTTTTCTATATATTTTTCCAAACTGAAAGGCAAAGCTGTGCTTTATTCCTTTAGTGGCTCTGGTGCTCAGCTCAGGCCCAGCACATAACAAGCTCTTAATATATGCTTGAATGAATGAAGGTAACAAACAGAGACAGTTGAGGGAATTTAAATTTTAATTTCAAGAATGAAAAGCATAGTTCAGAGTATGTTTTAGAGTCTGTAGACGTTCAGTGTCTCACAGGACCCACAACAATACAGAATATGATAACTGTTCATAATTATGATTTCTACTCATTAAGAAAGCATTCCATCATAGCTATTCAGAATACCCTATTTAAGGTAATCAAGTATGTGATGAAGCTGAAACATTGTTCCAAAAGGGGTTGAGTCAAGCATTCATTTTCGTAAGATGGCTATTGCCCCTTAAATAACAATTTGAAAGACTTATAAATGCTTCATAGTCTAATTTAAATACAGTACATTACTAGACAACAATAGCTTACTATTGTCTAGTAATTTGTGACCATCTTCTACATTATTAGGAAATTTAGGAAACTTTAAATAAATTTGTACATAAGTTCCTTAAGGGATAATGGAATTTTAAAAAGAAACCTGGAGGATAAAAATGCCCTGGGAGAATCTGTTAATAGCCAATTACAAGAGAGAATTATTTCTTTAAAAAAATGTTAATAGCTATGCCACAGTAAAACATTAAGAATATATCCAAAGATGTGGTCAGAAACCAAAAAATAATTTTTTGACAAAAGTAATTCAGTGCAGAGAAAATGCTCTGCAAATTTACAGAATGCATCCTAGGTTAACAGGTCTTCCGTGAAATATTTTCACAGACCAGAATAAAATTTATGTAATTTATCCATCATGTTCAAACTAGTCAATAAAAAAATTAAAGAAAATGAATGAATATTTTGATAAACTTTTAGATGTGCTGCCCATTCCAAGGTTAGTAAATATTTTTTAAAAAACTCATTTGTACTTTCCAGTGAACTTCATTCAGAGAAAAAAAAAATCACAATTTTATATTTAAGATTTCATTTTTTGTTGAACTGGAGTAATGGATAAGAGTGACGGGAGCCATGACTGATTCAGTACATTTCTTCTTTTAAAGCAGCCTTAAGGCAGGTACACAATATTACCTTCGTAAAATCTAGTGGAGGATGAGAAAAGGAAGACGATGAATTTCAAGAATCATGCATTACTGGGATATGCTAGAAACCAAACGATTGTAGTGTTTGATATGATTCCCAGAGAGATGCCTTTGCACTTCAAATTTTCTATGGCCTTGTGATCTGCCATGCTTCAGGCAGTTCACAAGCAAATTACCATCACTTCCATAGGAATTGGATTCTTAACTGTAAGAGAAGCACCTAAGATACAAAAGCACTAAGAGATTTAAATATCTAGAAGCTTGCTAGAAGCTAAGAAATGAGATATTGATAAAAGTTACATATCTATCATGGAAAGCCATGGTTCTCTATATTTATGGCTGAGCAAGAATACATCAAAATACTCTTCATTTTACATCCCAAGATGTATTCAGATCAGAGGGTACTGGCCTGCTGAGCACTCAGACAATAGAGAAAACAACTTGCCTTCTAAAGCCATGCTGGACTTCAGCGGATATCAGAAAACAAAACAAAACCAACAAAAAAGTTTTCATCTGGTAACTCATTTTTGATCATATCGCATCGTAAATGATTTTAGGCTGACGTAAACAGATTTCCATATGAAGAATAAGACCTTGGTAAGTTGGAATTGTGATGTATTTTTACCTAAATTAGTGTTCAATGCTAAAAAAATAAAAGGAGAGGAGAGCTGAAGTAAAATTTCCCGTTAACATTTTGTTTTACCGATCTGTTTCTCCCCTGAAATTATAGGCAGAGATTTTATTATGTTAAATGTATACACAGAAACGACCCTACAAAAATGTACCTCACAGTGATAAATAATGATTCTGGTTGTTATAAAGAATAACTGTATTTGATATTTAATGTGGGTCAAATGCCTCAAAGCATACAAAGTGGGTACCTAGAGACTGACATTAAGTTTTTTGGCATTTCTCCAAGACTACAATGTAATTCATGATGCTTACTATTTCCCAGTCTATGTGAAGGTGTTTCTATTTAATAAATCTGAAGCCCCAGAACCATGACATGAATTTGAATATAAGCAAAGAATGCTGAACCCCTAACTAAATGCAGCAGTCTCTCTACTTCAGAATAGGCAAACACTGCCAGCAAAAACAACAAACTAAATTTCTGTTGAAAACAAAAACGGCAGAGCATGAAATAGCAGGCTGCCACCAAACATTGGGAGTTTGATTTTCATCAATGGCAGCTGAAACAGCCCTCTCCTCCCACTTCTGTATGGGAGAAAGAAAAAAAAAAAGGAAGAAAGAAAACAGACAACACTATCTGCATGCAAGCAGCACAAACCTTGTCCTTCTACTTGCTGCTCTCCAGCATGAAATATACAACAGCCACAAACCACTTTTTAGACTGTTTCAGTCCCTGAACCCATCTGATACCCCCCAGTTATCATACATTCAGAGGAATACACAGTAATTTATAAAAAGATTCTGCTGGTGTCACATCACATATTAGAAAAATTTCCAACCAGAGGGCTTCTGATTGATTTGTTTGGGGTCATATAGAGGTAAAAGGAAAAATTTGAAAAAATAAGCACTTAAAAGTGATGAGTGGCAAATCCAGCTGGCAAGGTGAATGAATGCATTTCAAAAGCCTCCTCTGTGATGACTACACAAAAACGTGCCATGAGCATGGAGCACTTGTATACCAAAACAACAGTCCCTTGTGGCTATACAGCTATTTCCATTTCACCTGTTACAATGCTAAACCTGCCCCTGAAACTCTACTTTCTGTGAGAGATGAAAGTCTTCAGAGATAAAATGACAGTACAATTATGAACTGTGGTGTTACTGAAGGGAAAGTTAAATTGAAAAAAGCAGATTGATAAAAACTGGTAGAAAACATCCTTTGCTAGACTAGATTATTCATGATACCAGAGAACACAAATATGCTTTCAAATTTTTATATGTATTGACCATAAGGAGGCTGAGTGACTGGATTAACTTGTCACTGAATGATATCTATGACACGGACACACGCACATTAAATGTCAAAAAGCCAATAATCAACAACATCAAACTTTCTCAGCCACATCCGGAGACTTGGTCACTGCTTTTAGAAACTTTCAGTATAATTTAATCTGGATAGAATTAAATAATTATTTTGATGATTATTTTAATAGTCGGAATTAATGCAAAGCAAATATTCACTAGCTTCTTCCTCCCCCTATGGGTAGAATATACTTTCCTAGTTCATTGATATGGCGCTTGGAAATATGTCTTGCTTTGGTACTGGGATGTTAGTAGACGTAACACAGACAAATGTTTGAGATACACTTGCGCTGCGGGACTTGCTCTCTTGGAGGTTGTCATCACCATGCAAAGGAACATGTTTTGAGCACTCATCAAGCTAAAGAGGATGAAGAAAACATGGAGCAGACCTAAACTCAATCAGCAGTTTGTAGCCACGCCCAGCCTGGATCAACTGAGTCCTACCCAACACACAAATGCATGAACAAGGATAACGAGTTTGGAGTGGTTTATTATAGACCATCATTTTGGCAATAGCTAACTGAGATAATATTAATAAAGATATAATTAGTATATCATCATAAATAGTGCCTACATATTAAATACATGGTATAAGATAAAATTAAAACACAGGTTTCATTACTGTGGATAAATACAGCATTGTTATAAGCCTTAGTAAAATTGGACCTCCTTGGTTTTACTCCTTCCAATTTTTCTACACCCACATAAGTAGCTGCTGCCATTTATCAAATACTACGTGTCTCAACATCTCAAGCTAAAGCAGTTACTTTTTATTCATTTGATTCTTAAAACAATTCCAGTAATGTAACTTTATCCATCTTACTGATAAGGAAATCAAGACTCACAGAGGTTAAGTAACTCAGACCACAGAGCTAGTAGGCTGCAGCTCTAGATTTCAAATAGGTGCTTCCTTAATACTTACCATATTTCAGGAACGTTTTTTTCTCCCCCCACCTCCCCGCCCCCATTTAAAGATGGTTAACGGAGGAACAAGCCGACTCCATAGAAGAGATATAATGTCTTTTTCACTTTTGTTGCTCTGTAGGGACTCATCTGGCACTGAAATAGCTCTCCCATTCCCACCCCCAGATGGTCCACTTGACAAGAAGAGGCCTCTGGGGAATGCCTGAAAGCTCTCTTCTTACAAAGAAGTACAGCCTAGAAAATTCCTAAGATAGCCATACGGTTTAGCTCAAGAGGATACTTAAAAAAAAAAAAAGTTTATTTTTTTCTTCTATGATCATTAAGTTAGTTTGGTCTTGATATGGGCTACACAAAGGAAATATCAAGTTTTTTGTTTGTTTTTTTTTTTAACATACATGTCCCTAACCAGGTGTATTCATAATTAACACTGAAAAGAAAATCCTTAATTCTCAAATAATTTTTCATTTCCCAACTCTAAATCTTATGCAGATAACTTATGAACATTTTTCCATACATTCTTTTCTTGAAGTGGCTTTTAAAATATACCGATGCGGAGAAGAAGCATTATATTAAATTATTATTAATATTTCTGTTGCTTATATAATCTCTTATCACAGATTTCTTTATGTATCAGGGTAGTCAGGCTACCTCTATTTCATATACTAAAGTATAGCTAACATGAGGGCAAAGATCTTTCAAAATTTAAGATATGATAAAACTAGGTATGAGTAGGAGTAACAATGATCTTGGAATGATACTAAATGCACTAAAAATTAAGCCTTGCCTAATTAATAGGATGACAGTCAGTAATATCAGGCCTGCAACTAAAAACGTCAGGTCATCCGAAGAAATGCAATCTATAAAGGGATGTACACGTACGATGATAGATTCTATGTCAGAATCATTCTAACACATATCAGAGGTTCCTGTCTTTTAAAAATTAGGATATTTAGTGCCAAATATTATTAATAAATACAAAATAATTTAAGCCTTTGCTGCAAATGAACTATACTGAAAAAAATGCTTCCTATTAACTGCAGAATTGTCCGCTCTTTATGAGTAAGTTTCCCAGCACACATCCTGTGAAACCAGTTAGAAATGCCTCTATGTCTATTTTTTCACCCCCAAATTCATGTTTACTCTCTAACCCTCACTACCTTTGAATTTGACTGTATTTGGAGATAAGGCCTTGAAATAGATAATTAAGGTAAAATGAGGTCATATGGATAGGCTCTAATCCAGTATGACTGGCATCTTTATAAATAGAGGAAATTTGGACACAGACATGCATTTACAGAGAGGAAAAAATGTGTGAGGACAAAGCAAGAAGGTGGCCATCTACAAGCCGGGAGGACTCAGCAGGACCTAACTCTTAACACCTTATCTTGGACTTCTAGCCTCCAGAACTGTGAAAATATGTTTCTGTTGTTTAAATCTCATAGTCCGTGATATTTTGTTATGACAGCTCTAGCAAACTAATATATTATATAATGCTAAAAACTCTAAAAATTAGTCACTGATTTCATTCAAAAAGTCAAGTTAGCATGACCTTAATTTTTATGTTATGTATTAAACATTTTTAAGATAATACCCAACACACCTAAAGTAAATCATAATTCATTAAAATTACCGAATATTAAGTCAGTAATCAATTTTCCCTGAATGCCACATATATGTATGTACACATACATATGCATCTGCATGTATATGTTTCATATATTTCTATATATGTATATTATAAAGCTGCATACATGCATACACATTTGTTTGACTCAGATTCCAATTAGATTAGTTGAAACGTCTCCTTAAATTTATAGGTTCTCTGTCCCCTTTTTCCTTTCAACAGTTTTGCTATTATTGAAGAAACCAGATCATTTGTGTTATATAGCATTTCCCCATAATCTAGATTTTGCTGATTGTAATTCTACAATGTCATGTAACATGATCCTCTGCCCTTTATATTTCTTATAAGCTAGAAGCTTGATCAGATCTAGAAGCTTGATCAGATCCAGGCTTATTATTTTTTTTGCGGGGGGGGGGGCAAATACACAAACAGATGACGTTGTGTATTCTTATCAGAAGGACACAACAGATTTTCTTTCTTTTAGTCTTTGGTGATCAATGCTTGGATCCACTATTTCAATGAGATGGAAAACAGTGATGATCGATTTACGTAATTCCTTTATTTATTAGCTGCAATACTTCTATAAAAAAGACTTACTTTCATTATCTATTCATACATAGGGTCGCTGTGAAATAGTCATTATGTAAAAATAAAACATGATAAACACTTTATTACCCTTTATTCAACAATTTTCAAAATAGTGACCAAATGAGTAAGTTTTTGAGATTTTTTTTCTACTGCAGTTATTAACCGTGTTAATTCCCAAACTGACCTAGCTTGAGGAGACCTTTTGATAAGACTAGTAATTGTTGATAGTTATGTTGCTGTATGGTAGGGCAACATGACAATCAAGGTCGTCTCATATACTTCTTGCCAGAAACATGGGATCGGCCATTTCTTCAAAGCATCCTGGATCTTTCTGGTGAACCTCAATAGAGACCCCCAGGGATATTCACTGCTACTAGATGGTCATTATTTTCAGGTATTTTCAAAGGCTAAATATAAAAAAAAAAAGTGTGTGTTTTTAAAATAAATTTATTTTTATACTTCTCATAGAAATTCCAGATGTCAGAATTTCTACTCCATCACACTGTTCTTACTACCTCTATCTTTTCTCTTCCAATTAAAAACATGGTTACTCACTTGCTTTACCTCACAAAACACACATACGATAGTTCCTAAAACTAACACTACTACCAAATATGATTGTTAAGAGTTTCATATTAATTCTTTTGCCTTTTTTTAAGATCTTAGCGTATATCCCATTGAGGATATATTCAACTTGAGTCAACAACAGAGTCTCAGTTTTGCTGGCCTGCATTACTTTTATAGCATACCACAGATGAAAATTGTTATAACCTAAGCTTGTTCTTAATTATAAAACTATTTTTAGAACAGCCATACAGCGTAAGTCAGGTTATCCATATCATGCAACAGAGTTAATGATGCAAATATTTACATTAACATAAAATCAGACAGTTGCATATATGAAAACTTTTCAAATTTTAATGGTACAACAATAAGAAAAATGTACTATAAAATACATGTTTCATAAAAGCCTAACAAGCTCCCAAATTGTTAAAACTATAATATTAAAAAAAAAAAAAGCCATACTTTAAACATCAGCTACTTAAAATGTTAGATTTAAGTAGCAGTGTAAGGCCCTCTTGTCTTTTTATGGTGATTAAAAACAAACAAACAAACAAACAAACAAATAATAAAAGCATATAGCTTTGTAAAATTCTTTGTTTCATTTAAAAGTACTTGAAAATATCACATCCCAAAATTATTATAGGGCAACAGCAATGTTTATACTACTTTTCTTGTATTTTGAGTCTCGACCATTTTATACTGAGCCTCTCATTTCTATTACAACATAGTCCCTATTTGGTGTTTAAAAAAAAGTGCGTAAAGGAGTCAACGACCAACAACTGAGGAGGAAGTTCAATGATGATGGGCAGGAGAATATCCCGCTGTTTGAAGGGATGGAAGAAGAAGCAGTCTTTCTCATCCGGAGCAAAGAAAAATGAGAATTCTAGCGAGTTATTTACGGTGGCACATACCCACAACTACAGCATGTCTCACCCATTGTTTTGAGCACTAAAGCATCATTAACACATTCTAATAAAAAAATTTCACAAGGGCTCCTTTCTCATCTACATGCAAAACTAAGTCAGCAGGATTAGCCTATAGCTTCAGGAAGCCATAAAGTGAAGCTTGAACCCAGTAATGATCTTCAGCAGGGTGTCTACTAAGACAAATTTACTTGGCTGGGACAGATTTGATAGCATATGTGTCATGTAAAATGTGTATATGTAAAACTTCACACCATTTAAGCTACACGTCCCAGGGATTGGTAGACAAAAGTATCCTCTTTCATGCTTCAAAAAGTATTAATAAGCTTTTCTACATTTTCTTCCTAAAGGAGCTTCATGTTATTATTGGTAACCATCTATAATCTACAACCTTCAAAAATCACTAGCGGCGCAGTGTAATGCATATAACCAGCCCCAATTTATTCAATCATTAAGATCGACTTAGGCAAAGGAAAAAGTAATATGATATTTATTGCCTGCCTGAGAGGCGTTAACAGCCAAAACAAGTTAAAATATATGCTGTCCTTCATTTATTTCTCCAGACATGTCTGGATGAGAAACATCTGGAAATCCCTTAAAGCTATGAATTCCTCAAAGTGTGGGTGGAGGTGGGTGGGTAGGGGAGTAGAGGGAGACTTTTTCTCTCCTCTCTCAAAAGGAACCTCAACTCTGAATGATATTTGTTTGGAAGTGATCCCTGGGACAGAAGACAGTTTTTCCCACCCTTTTTCTTTCACTAGCTCCCTAAACTGGTAATCTTTCCATGAAGAACCAGTCACACCGCATGGGGATATACCAGAGTGTGATGAAAAAGAAAATAGAAGGGTGCCAAAATAAGATAGATAGATAGATAGGTAGGTAGGTGGATGGATGGATGGATGGATGGATGGATAGATGGATGGATGGATGGATGATAGATTAGATAGAAGATAGATAGATAGATAGATAGATAGATAGATAGATAGATAGATAGATAGATAGATAGATAGATAGATAGATAGATAGATAGATAGATAGATAGATAGATAGATAGATAGATAGATAGATAGATAGATAGATAGATAGATAGATAGATAGATAGATAGATGATAGATAGAGATAGACAGACAGACAGACAAAGGTAAAAACCAATAGACTAAAATAAACTAGATGAACATAACTGGCTATCTCCCTCAGTTCTGATGTGGTTTGAAGAAGAGGAAAAAGCAAATGAATGCGGTGACCAAACCAGAAATATTCAGAAACCTGAAGCCCTATTTAATGAAAGTACAAAATACAAAATAAAGTGAATATTTACTTAGAGAAAATAAATCACTAAAATTACTAGAGCCTTGAGAGGCCTGGGTCTCCTTCTTCTGAGATCTCTTCAGGTAATTTACCAGAAATATTTCTAGATTACTACCTGGCTTCTCCTCCCCTTCTAGGACACTCTGAAATAATTCCCAGCAAACCCCATCACTCAGGGCCTTGAACTTTCAGTTTCCTTAGCTTAACGGTAAACTGCCTCTCATGTTTCTTACTCCCTCTGCTTGTCTTATCCAAGAACTGTGAATTTTCATGTCCTTTCTTTCTCGGTAGTTGCCTGCCATAACAAGACTTCTCATGCCCAAGCACGTCACAAATGATGCTGTACTAATTCAAGAGCTATGCTAGCTGGCTACTAAAAAACTATAAATTATAGTGACTACTCCAGTTTGTAGCTTACCCCCACACTCAGTTCCTCTTATAGAGGGAGAACTTGGGAGGTGAGCCAGAAACTCAGTCAGCAAGGGGTTTATCTCTTGTTGATACTTCATTGTTCAGAGAGGTGATGATATATAAGCCAAGATCTAAGCCAAAACCCCAACTCTATCAGGCTTCACAACTACAATATAACATCTATTACATTAGGATATAGGTAATAGGTTAAGGAGTATCCAAACACTTTAATTACAGAAGATGTCTTACCAGAAAAGACACTTGAGTTATATGCTAAGAAGAATCCATTACAGAGCACATGTAATAGAGGAATCTTTCAAAAGGACTGCTATTTTCAACTATAAATGCTTCTATCTCCTAACATGGAAGAGGGATTACTGTGCTACATTCTCAGACACTGGCTCAAGTGCTAAGAATGCTGGCTACACTGATAATTCAGTCATTGTCAACCTCCAAGGAAATCCATGGTCACTTGCTATAGAATTGGTTCTTTGTTTTCCCTGGGCGCTGACATTATAAGAAATATTACATCAATTTCTTCTTTTCCATCGTCCGTCATCGTTGTCATCGTCGTCATCATCATCATCATCATCATCATCATCATCATCCTGACCAATTCTCCAATATTAAATCATCATCATCATCATCCTGACCAATTCTCCAATATTAAATCATCATCATCATCATCATCCTGACCAATTCTCCAATATTAAATTCTGCAGAAGACCATAGCAAAGGTGTCTTAGGAAGACCTCAGTAGCACCCTGGGTAATGAGGTGATTAATGGCTCAGAAAAGCAGGACAACCACCAACATGTATTTCTTGTAGGCAATGTCACACTGAAATGTTAAGAGATTTGAAGAGAGTCACAAAATTAAATTTCATTCTCTCTAGGCTCCGATGATTATTCACTGAGATACGGAACAAATCTGAAGAAAAGGCATCCTGCACCTTTCCAGCTAAAGTGCCCCCACCCCATTTGTTCATCAAATATTTGAGAGTTTGCTATGTTTCAGGGTTTGCCTGCGAATTTATGCTATAACTCTCTCTGGTAACAACCATTTGAAAAGTACTTAATCGCTGCCTTTAAAATAATTATTTTTAAATTCAAAATATTTATCTGAAAAATTGTAACTCAACTGGATTGAACTGGATGGCATATTTCAACTACACACAAAAAAGAAAAGACTTAGCCAAGGCACACACTTACTAAATATAAAATAATTTTATCTTCAAAACTAATTACAAATGAACTTCAAAAATGCAGATACTTCATAAAGAGATACCAATATTACATTACTAAGGTAAAACTTGGGTTTCTAATCAGAATATTTTTAGATTTTAAGGTTGTCACCTTTTGAACAAGAGTTCGAACAAAGGCTCTTAATGTTTAATGCATCAATAATTTTCAGAATAATTCTTGATAGCGATGCATGGAATTGTATTGACAACCCCCTCTCCAAACAGATGACCTCTTTCACTTTTCAAAGGCAAGATTCTCCTTTTCTTAGTGATTATCAAACAGAGAAGGATGTAATTAAAACCATTTTATTAATTCTCTTTTTAGTTTAAGTGCCACTGAAAAGCTGATTCTACTCTCCTGTTTGAATAATGATTTCTATTATAGTCAAGTTGAATCTGAATTATACAAAGAATAAGTTTTACCACTGAATCAGATGGAAAAAAATTTTATTCTCTAAGTTACAAAAAAAATTGTTTAGTCTTAGAATCTGAAATCCACAATATGAGCACGTTGAACATTCAGAAGACTCAATTCTGTCAACATTTATATATATAAATGCTGCTCTTCCAATATGAAAGAACTGGCAAATCGCACAAAAATATAAAAACCAAAAGTAAATTTCAAGTAACAGTTGAAATAAAGGCCCTAAAATAAGAATATTATGGAAATTTAGCTTTCCACCTGGATCTTTCTCCTTATAAACCAAACCTTTTAAAACAAAATTTCATAAACTAGAGGGGAAAACAAACTCCACAAATGAACTAAGAAATACGCTGCATGGATTTATATACCTCCTAGTAATGATAATAATCAAAAACTTATTTTTAAAAAATTCACAGAATTTGAAAGCAAATATTTGCAAACTCGTATTGGTTATACAATGTACATTACTGTGTTTTTAGTTTTGTTTAATTTTTGTTTATTTCTAGTGACACTAATCTAATACTTTCATTGAGATGTAATTCACATATACAATCCACCTATTTAAAGTATACAATATAATGACTTTTAGTGTATTCACAGAAGTTGTACATCCTTTATTACAATCAATTTTAGAACTTCTTTTTTACTCCAAAAGAAATCACAGCCACATCCTTAGCCATCACCTCCTTAACCACTCCCATCCCAACTCCTTAGCATCCAACCTTAGGCACCCACTGATCTACTTCTTGTCTCTACAGATTTATCTATTTTAGACATTTAGAGATGGATTCATACAATACAACGTGGTCCATTGTGACTAGCTTCTTTCACTAAGCATGTTTTCAAGGTTCATCCATTCTGTATCATATATGAGTACTTCATTTATTTTATGGTGAAATAATACAGTTTTAGATGGATACACCACATGTTATGTATCCATTCATCTGTTAATGGACATTTATTTGGGTTACTTCCAGTTGACTCATTTTTAGTGTTTCTTATCTAGTTTTATTTTCCTGACTAAAGATATTCATCCTATCAAGCTCTGTAGAGCATCCTCTCCCCAAAGTTAAATAATTTACTTTCTGTTCAAAATTATGGTCAAAAGTACTAAATGTCTCTGAGAATCAAGTGGTACTATGATTCTTAAGCAAGGCCCACCACCTTATAATGGCCTAAATTTCCCCATTTATGAAACAATGAAATGTTACGGTGAAATAAAAATTATTTCTGAATTTCAAGTTTTAGAAATCTAGAAACTGATGTTCAAAATACATTGGAAAGAATTATCAAAATAAAGCTGAATAAAACCAAAAATGTACTATAGTGACATTAATCTAAAGCCACTCCACAGGTAGGGAGGTAGAATAAAAAATGTCCTGATTACTTGCCCTCGACCCTCCAATCTCTGCCAAGGATTTCATTGGCTAAATCCACCTGGAAACAGAAGTTAGCCTCCTGGGGCAGTGAGGAAATCTAGAGGAGCAAAGAGAAGACTCCTTGGTCCCAAAGCATTTCAAATAGCATTTCAAAATCTGAAAGCTAAGAGTAAGAGAAGAAATAAATATGTCAGAGTTTCTTGCTCTCAGTTCTCAACATCATTATCATGCATAATGTTTATTTATAAATACAAAGAATGTTCCATGGAGTCCAAATGATAAGTAGTCAGTATGCATTTCTGGAGCTCCAAGTAAGTGAAATTAACAAACGTGCACACACACTCATAATGTCACTATCAAGACCATTTTGAACACTCTGAGAAGGAACAGACAGATAAATGTTTCTAACCAGTGCAAAACTTATCAGCAAATTAAAAATAAACTGAATTTGCTCATACAGCAGATAATGCAGACACTCTGTATTAAAAATGGAAGTGTTAACGCCATAACCAAAATAGCTTCATTAAGCCTTATGGTAAGGTTATGTGACACCTAATGTTCATACATGAAGATAATAACATTAGTTACTATCAAGCAGGACTAGCAGCTTGGTCTTAAGAAGGCTGACAAGAAATGTCCTTTAGCTAAAGAAGAGCTGCAGAGGCCGAGAACTAACTCATCATGGTGAACTAGATCCCATGCTCTTCCATTAATTAGTGACTAATTTGACACAACCTGAGGCACTATGCTGGTGAAAACTACTGAATCTGAAATTTATTTAAGAACATAAGAAACAGATTAAATAAGAAAAGGACAAATCATTTCCCTACCATATTGTAAACCATCTTTATTCTTTCTCTCTCTTGCTATTTTTGGAGAATAAAAAGGCGCATCATTGTCACATATTACACGTGGGGCATATTCCAGGATTCTCCCTTAATTCCAAGACTAAGACTGACAAATGATTGAGGATATTTCTATTTACCATATGAAATAGAATCATCATGAAAATTCATTCAGTTCAACCACTTTCAAATTAGAGTAATCGTGACCCATTGTTTTATTTGGGGAGATGCATATTATTTCTAAATTTATGCAAAAATTTTGTACATATATTTATATTACAGTAGTTTCAATTTTGGAAATTTGATATACTGTGATGTTAATCTTTGCCTGTGTTATTAATCTAGAATTTGATATCCTTCTTCAAAAGCTTTTGAGGGAACAATCTGAAAAAGTCTATATAATTATTCTTTAAGTGGAAAAAATAATCCATTTTATTCTGAACCTCTAATATTATTCCCACTTAATGCTGAATTTCATTCTTCCCAAAGGAAGTACACTCCTCCTTGTTTAGATACTCTTTCTGTAATAGCAACCCCATTTTTTTTCCATTTCAAGTTTCAAGTGTCCAGAACCAAGATACTCAGTGACAATCAAATCATTTTAATGTCACTTTCCAGGGCACTTTAGCCTCTTTCAAGTGGATTATTTCATGCACGCCTCCCTGAAATCTTGGACTAAAAGACAACATTTGATATGTCACTTCTAGATTTTCAGTACCCAATACCTGGGCTCTCACAGGCTTATCTACTACCTGTGTTATAGCATACCCATAAGGAATTAGCTACCTTCCCACCAGAATATGAGACACGTGAAGGTATCCACCATGTTTTGTGTGGGGCTGGAGTCACCAACATAAAGAGCCTGAGCTCATTCAGTGCTGACTGTCCAACTTCCTTGGACATGACTGAGGATTTAGTTGCTAAGTTCACCATCCCAACTTAAACAATCCTCAAGGTTCTGTTTCTCTGGGAACGCCATAAAAATGTGATACGAGTAGCTTCCCAGAAGACAATAATGCAAAAAAAAAAAAAAAATTAAGATTTACTTTAAAGTTCTCCAGAGCACTGATAGCCACAAGAGGCCCAAAGTCAGAGGCAGGCCAGGAGAATAAGAAATAAGGCAACTCATCAGACAGCTAACTCAGTCTGCATAGAATCAGACTGGACAAAATGAGAAAAATCGGGATGTGGTTAGGGACATGGTTTTGAAGCAGGCCAAAAAAATTTATGCTGTACACACACACACACACACACACACACACACACACACACAACTTACATATCCTTCTCTACATAAGGCATCTTGCCAAGAGTAAAAGTTGCATAGGAAGTATAGTATTTACAGCTATTGTTCTGCCCTCTTACAGTCCCAACTACAGCTACCACCTTTATAATTTATTTTTGTAGTTATTATCTTATTTGAGTCATGTTACAATCCAGTGGGGTAAGTATAATTACCCTATTTAATTGCTAAGGCTGGCAAAAGTGAGGAAAGTTGCTAAGGACCTTCCAAGATGGAATGGAAATGGGCTATGCATGGGGGTTTCATTGATTCCAAGCCAGGTGTTCATTCCATCATGCAGCAGGACATTACATCAACCAGCCCCAAAGGAGCCAGGGACAGAATGTAGACAGCAAAGCGTTGAGTCAGGGTATCTGGGAAGACAACACCCATCGTCCAGCCTCCATTACAATGTGAGATCCTTCACCAGATCAATCTATGCAAACAAAGCAAAACAAAAACAAACAAAAAAATCCTCACTGGACTTTCCCTCATATACGCAGGAGACTTCCGGAATACCTACTATGAGTTCAGCACTGAGAACACATTATACCAGTTCCCAACTGTCAGAGAGCTCATGGCCTAACTGGACACAACAAAGCATAAACAAGTTATTAAATAAACAGAAAATAAATATTTTAAGAGAGACGGCACACGCAGAGAGGCAAAATACCAGGAAATGATGAAAAGCGCACCATACCGCTAATCACGAGCAATCCATTAGTGGTAGAATTCGGATTAAATCACAACTAGGTTTTTCTTATTTATTATTCATGAGACATTTTGTTTTTCAATTATTTTTTTTTTTCTACTCCACATTAGCCCACACATTTTAAAGCCTCAAGCATTAATTTGATTTCCCGCCAATAATTTGAAGATAATGATTTGTGTCTCGGTTCTGCCTGCATGGATCTTCCTGATAATTTGGAGAGAAAATGATAAGTATCTCCCCTCTTTTCAGATAGTGGCCTCGGGGATTTTATTCATCATGGGGGCAGGGCCTTAGCTTTTCTGACAGATTTAAGAAACAGGAAGACAGAAATTCAGAACTGAACAAATCTGTCAACTCATTTTCTTTCAGGGTTTTCTGCCAATTTTCGCTTCCTCTCTCTACCCCTCCCCTTTTTTTCTCTTTCCTTTAAGAGGCAGAATGCAAGAAAATATGTATCTCCCCTTCCTAAAGGGACAGACTAACAGTGCTAGTGAGCAAAAACGCAGGTGTGCACAAGCTGAAAGGTCATTCTCTGCTCCTTGGAGAATAAAGTAGGAAGTTTAAGAGGCGCAAGTGTGAGTGAATGCAAGGAGTAGAAGATTCTGATGGGAGGGACATCCATTCATAACTGTCACTCCATTATCCTGATTTCACAACAGAACGCCTTCCTGGAACAGCAGGCCTCTGACCCACTCTCCCCTCTGCCATCTCTTATCTTCCCATGAGCCCTGAAGCAGGAAAAGAATTAAACCTTTTTTTTTCATTGCTAAATAATTAATAAACCACTGGCATTCTGATAAGCTGGCATGCATCTTCTTAATCAGCAACCAACCCAAATAATTTTGTTTATAAGTTAAGATAAATCCTGTCACTTAAATATTCTAGATGAGCCTGTGTCCACTGCCCATTTCCTTGAAGTAGCTTGAATGTTTTTCCCCTGCTTTGTTGTTCCTCCTTTCAGTCTGCAATTTGGCTCCTGACATGCAGGGATTACACACTGTTAACCTAACAGTGGCGATAACGATGCCTACAGTAGTTGCACTGTCATCAGAAAAAATGACTAGTTTATGAGACATTATTCATCATGTAATTCCTCTCCTAAGATCCTAGAAATTCAATAGACAATAGGGATAATAATATTGCTCTTGATAAGATCACCAATGTCCCCTTAATTACTAAAGTCAGTGACTCTGTAGAGTGCTTTTCTTGAAAGAAACAGTAACATTTGACACTGTGAATCCCTGTCCTCTCTGCCTTGGACCCATGCCCTGCAGCCTACCTCACAGTCTCTTTCCTGTTTCTCTTCCACTTTTGTAGGTTTTCCTTACCAGTCTTTCTTTCACCTCTCTCTAAAGTGTTAGTGTGAGACCCCCCAGCTCCCTGTTTGAGTCTCCTTTAAACGATATAAAGAGCCTTTTTGGCCTGTCTAAGCTAATAACCCTATCTGTCCCCTACAGAAGCCTTATGTGACTGCTATACTAAATGCCTTCCAGCTTTTGCAGCACCTGCATTCACGTGGCTGTCTTTCCTTTTTGATGTCTCAATCTCACCTGACAAAGCCTGCTCAATCTTGACTACCTGGCAAGGTCCTCTCTGTCCTCACCAGAATTTGGGATCATGTATTTGTGTTAGTTGTCTGTTTGACATACTAGTTCCACCAGGTAAGGGACTCTGTACCTTTTAGTTAACCATCATATTCCTTCAGGACTCAGCAGGTAACCAATAAAAAGTTCCCAGTAATAAAACAGATGAGAAGGTCACGTCCAAATGATAGAGACAAAAAACAAAATAAATCAACAATTTTCCATGAAACTTTTAACATGTAACAGGGAGATTTTCTGAATTTCATGATATAGTTACTATTATGTATTATCTTTCAAAAGAAAGAAATAAAGACCTTAAGTAATTGTTCACACCCAAAGCAATCATTTCTGCTCTGTGCAAAGTAACATATGAGTGGTATCATGAATTCCAACCCAAAAAATCTATCAGTGTTCAAAACACTGATAGAATAAGCAAACACTTGATTGGATAAGCATATATGTGTCTACTGATATACACATACATACATGCTCACATATACATACTCAGAGGTCCTATTACTGAGTTTATTACTGAGTTATCAGTTTACTGATAGTCAATAATCTCACATAACTTATATAGATGGTGACACAGAATCTTTTTTCAAAAATTAATCATTTTATAGATGCTTACAAGCCAGAGGGTACTGCAAGAATATCAATGAAAATCATTATGCCCATAATTTGGATTACATTTCTTTTAGTTCTCTAGTGTAAACAAATCTCTCAAATAGCCCTATTAGTAAATGAAATATTTACTATGTCAATACATTTGCCACAAAATATGCTGACTAAAAATGTTTTTAATGTAGAGAACTTTATTTCACGGAGTATTTATTTTGTATCCTTTGTCAAGGTTCACATATAATAGAGGCCTTTAAAAAGCTTAACAGGCATGTTTTCTAATAACATTTTTAAACTATTTATTTTTTTAAAAAATCAATAAAAATGTAGGATCTCTTAGTTGATTGTTTTTCTTTGAAAAATATAAATCAAGCTCCTGACGCTCCAGAAAAGGAAGACAATATTTTAAATTCTGCTTTTAAAACTGTCCCTTATAATGAATGAGTCCTTAAATTTAGTTTCTATCTTTTAAGGTGGGGGGTGACTTTCTAAAACAGTGATCCTGAGCTTCCTCAGCTCACTAAAGGCAGATGATAGTATCACTCTACTGAAACTGTTTTAAAGATAGTATCACTCTACTTTAAACTGTTTTTAAAGCTGCTGGTCGGGGTATTGTAGGCTCTAGAGTGAGAACACCTGAGTTCAAAATCAATTTGATTTTCTACTAGTCATGTGACCTTGGGAGGGATTCGCTTAATATGTCCAATGTCCTTATCAAAAAAAGAGGAATAACAAGACTATCTAGAGATGCTGGGGTTGCTGGAAGATTCAATGAGACAGTTTACCTAAAGAACCTAGCACAGCACTTCGTTATTCATTATCTTATTATTTCCACTGTATAAATTTTATTAACATATGGCAGGAGGTAGAGGCAGTGAGATGTGGCCAAGGAATTCTGGAAAATAAATTATCCCTCTATGAGAATTTTAAAAATTAAATTTTTGTTTCATTCACATGATAATCTTTGAAGTTAACAAGAGTACTTGATGCCCACTTGTGTCCACATATACAAGGTACAAAGCTGTCATGGAAAGGTGGACTTAATATGTAGGTGATAGTCTCTTGTCGAGCAAAGGTCAGATGAGGCCATACTATGCTGCATAAAGTTTTGAAATTGTC
>NW_006442107.1:19745325-19798734 GCF_000325575.1 Pteropus alecto | reverse complement strand
ATGAATACATAAGAATACTGAACCCCCAGCATAACACACTTTACAATGTTAGTTTCAACAAAACATCATCATCCATACACTGAATTAACATTCTAATTCCAGTTTTCACAGATGTTCAGTATTTTGGTACATGTTTATGTTACTTTGATTGTATAATTATATAAGACATGTATTATAAAAAAGGTTTAGCTAGATTCATATTTTGCACATTTATACCTACCATGATAAAATTCAAATTTTCACTGAAAGAAGACATTTAATTTCTCAAGTGTGAGAAACATTGTTCTAGGAAATGTATTCATTAGTTCACCATTTCTCTCTCAAAATTATACCCAAACACCAAATTAAATGAAATAATGCAGGAGTAGAACTCTTATGTAGTATTTACCTCTTGGCTCTTAATAAAGATTTGCCATTATCATTACCATCATTATTGTAATTCATTACAAGTCATCACCATCTATCTATACAAGTATCTATCTATTCATCTTACCCTTTGAGAATAAAATCTGGGTACGATTTGCACCAAATAGCCCAACTGGGCAAAACAAACAAACAAACAAACAAATACACATGTTAATTTTATCTTTCCTATTGTAGACAATTATTGTTTTCTGGTACTCTGGCCACACTGTTGTTATAAGTATGTTAAAACTGGTAAAAAAAAAAAAAAAGACAAACACATAATAACAAACAAATAAATAAGTAACAGCATATAATTCTGCTTGCTATAATAGCAGAAATCATAATTTTTGGAATAAATAGTGAATGAATGCAGTATATTCATTCTTATAGAATCTTCAAATTGAATAAACTGAAAATTTATAAAGGAAGATGTTATCCAATTAGAAATTAAAACAAGATTTAAAGAAGTCCTTTAATAAAGGAAGTTACCAATAAAAGAACATCCCCAAATTTCTGCTTATAGTAGACTAAAGCATTCCACAGTGCTATCTGAATATTTGGAAAGGTCATTATTTTTTAATATCCTCTAAAAATCTACAGAGAAAAAGAAACTGCAAATATTTATCCTGTTCCAAAAGAAATGGAACAGTAGTTATTACTAACATTTATTCTCCTGCTTAAAGTGGAGACTGCAAAATTCTAGACAGTAAATCAAATCTGTAGTCATTGAAAGGAAGGCAGTAGTACTTGGTTATCAAGTTCAAGACGGATTAGCCTGTGTTCAGAGAACACCAAATTTGGATGTAAGCATTATACAAGGAGACATCAATGCCATAGCATATATTTTTACTCCTTGAAAATTGTCATTGCACATAGGACATATATTTCTTTTGCATTTCTACTTGACATCAAAACAGATGAAATCATGGAATGTGCTTTCTGAGACCCATTCTGTGCCTCAGAACTCTCCAGGTTAACTAAAAGGATTCTCCAGAGCTGAAAGAACTTTCCAGATCAGCTGGTTAAGCTCCAGGTCTTGGGCAGACATTACACTTATTTAATTCATACAAGGAGAGTAGTGATGTTCACATATAAAAGTAGAGATTCGTTAATAAATTTCTTGTTTCACTGATGTCTTGAGAAAAAGAAAGACAGCAGCACTTCACCAATGGGAAGGTAGAATGTGGGGGAAGAATTTAACTAAAGACAGGTTTAGGCAGCAAAGGCCATTGGTGGTGACTAACGGGGATTCTGGGATAAGGGAGTGGAATGGTGCTATTTCTGATTTCAAGACAAAATTCTTCCTAATCTCACCAGCCTGCCAGGCCTCCTGACCCTCCCCTCCCTCACATCTAACATCCCAGTTACACTAAGTCCTCCCTCCCAGTACTGTGATCTTTCAAGCACCCAGGCATTTCCACATTGAATCTTTTTGCCTGAAATACCCTTCTCTAGCTGAAAAGCTCCTACTTATCTTTCAAGACCCTAGGAAAACATTTCTACACATCAAAAGCTTTTTGTGCCCTCCCCGCCAGAAGTTTAATCCCTGTATTTTATGCATCCAAAGCACACTGCTCACTCTTCCGTCATGGGCATGCTTATTTCATACTGTGTCGAACAATCAAATCTGCGATGAATTTGAATTGGACTTTCCCTCTAGACATTAAGCACATCATTCTTCCATACATTAATCAGAGAGTAGAAACCTCCTTGAACTGTGGTTATTTGCTTAGCTGCAAATAATGGACTTTCAGTTCCTTATGCCTACAGGAATGTTCCTTATTTATCTTTGCATCTGGCAACTTAGTAAGTGGTCAACAAATATTTGCTAAATAAATAATTAAAATAATCTAACATTTAGCTATCTAAATTGTCTAAGATTCCTTCCTATGCTTGGCTTAATTTCTAAAAATAAAGCTGCAGTAAAAAAGCGATTCTTTTCCTCATCATGATCCATAGATGGTACAAGCACTATGTTTTTTATCCCCACTCTAGATTATTAAAACCCTTGCTTTTTAACTATTCTTCATACTAATTTTTTTACTTTCTCCATTACTTCTTAAAATATGGCAATATAACCAGAAAATAATCTTACAATAGAGGCACAGTGGAAGGTTTAGATTATTTCCAGTCTTGTATGGGTCTGAATCCTATCTGTATATAATCAAAATGCATATTCAGCTATACTTGGGTCTCTCCAATTACTGGTGATTCTTTCACTACGTACTCTTCTGCTTCGTAAGAAACCATAGCTTTAACTTTCACCACTCCGTCTACGGCCATACTACTCTGAATGCGTCCGAGCTCGTCTGATCTTGGAAAAAAAAAGTTTCACTACCCCAATTAATGTTTCTTTTTTTCAATTGTAGAATCAATTTACTTGAAAGAGAGAGAGAGAAAAAGAAGGTAGGAAAGAAAGAAAAAGAAAAGAAAGAATGATGTTCTAGTCAACAATTTAAATTGGTCAAGATTCCCACTTCCAGTCTTTCTATGAAGTCCTATAGCATGTCCTTGAGAAGAGGAGAGCTCTGTCAAACTGGACACTATCCTGAAACCACTGCCCTGCATTGCGAAGGCAATGCCCCGTGACAGAAACTTTAATTCTAAAGATATAGTTGGTAGCCTTTTTAAAAAGTAATTTTTTTTCCTCAGAGAAAATGTGTCATGTGATCATAGGGATTGAACTGATTTTTAAAAATTGGACCATTATTTTACAAGAAATAAAAAATAAAATTTTAGCAAAGGGAAACATGAGGTCAGAAAAATATCTTCCTACACATAACACATAAACTGAAAGTCTCTAGAACAATATTACACAGAGTCTGATTCAGGGACCCCGAGGAGCTTTCAGTGACTAATGACAGATTCCTCATAAAGAGGACACAGGGCTGATATTCAAAAGAGAAAGAATATTCTGGTAGTTAATTTATCAGAAGCTGAAGGAAAGACAAGACCCTGAAGGCAAAGCATAAACCAAAATGACACTTGCTCTAAGGCCAAAGAGAAATTAGTAATGTATATCGAAGGTCACTACCTGAAATCTAACACAATCTCAAAGGCCTCTCAGTGATATTCTGAAAACCACAAGTAACTCCAGAATACAGAAATATCTGTTTTCATTTCTTACTTAATAAGGCCACTTTAAATATCTTCTATTTCTATTCAAAAAGAAATTAAAATCCCACAGAAATGATATAAAACACAAGTTTACAATTCTAATTGGTTGGTTTCTGCTATAAAGATGCCTCACTTTCTCAATTTTGAAGTTGTTAGAAGACATTTCAAAAATTTAATAATTAGGTCTTCCAAAAATTAAGGTATCACAAGACAACAGAGAAAAAGGAAATACTTAAAAAAATCTGAAACCTTTGATCATTAAAAATGTTGAAACAAATTATAGTAAATTTTGATAGTTTATTTTGTTCATCTAATACAGCTTACTCGTGAAATCATGTTCACGCTAAAATTCAACCTAGTGACCAACCTAATTTAAGTATTACACAGTAAACTGGGAAAGATGCGTATATATCAGCACCTAGGATATTCCATACCTTGTAATAATAGAAGGAAAAATATGTAACAACACTCGAAAGGGTCATTCTTCATACCTAAACCACACTTGCAGTAATGTACAGACTTCCTATAAGCTCGGCACCTACCAGTTCCTGGAAAGCACAGCTGTGACTACCTAGGTGCCTTGTTTTCAAGCATTTCTTTCACCTAGAATGATTTCTTATCCCAAAAGCAAGCAGCCCACTGAGCAGCTTTGTGATCCAGGGTAAATCACTAAGCTCTGAGCCTTGGCCGCCTCATTGAGAAAGGGCTGCTGTGAGGCTTACCCATACGTGGAGGAAGGAACTAGCATGATTTCTTACACACCACAGGAATCAATTACATGTAGCTTCATCATTCTAGATACAGCCCAAGATGCTATTTGTCCATCTAGGACAGGATAAGCTCTCCTCTTCTGGATTCCTTTAACTCTAACAATTTAGCATTTCATTGTTTTTTAATTTAGTTATATTAGTAATTCTCCCCAGCTATATTTTATTTCTTTAGGGCAGGTCCCATCTTATATCATGAAGCACCTTGTAAAGTATTAGTCAAAATAAACATTGATTCACTTATTGTTGAAGCTGTGAGTAGAGACATTTAAAATAATAAAAAACAAAATAAAACAAAACAAATAACATACCTAGATATAAAAATTAACTTAGGAAATGTTTTAAAATTATAAAGAATCCCTTACATAAGTGCTAAGTTTAAAGTTTTTTACAAATGAGTTATAACATTTTATCTGATAATGTTTTTCAAGTTGCAATATTATGAATCTTTAAGTTCTTGGATCACCCTACAAAAGTAAATTTTCTCTATTATGTGAGTAAAACACAAAATTAATTGTATTATTTCATCTATCATGTATAACAATGTTGCTTGGGGAAAATATCACCTGGCTTCATGACTGTTTATAAGACTTTCCTGAATAATGATTACAGTGCATTTATAAAATTAATCATTTCTATGCTACATGCATCAGTACTAGTTTTAAATGGTTAGCTTAGTGGCTGTCGAACCTCACGTATAATTTAGCATTAGGTAATGAAATATATGTGAATAGCATTTGTGAAAGGTGAATCACTTTATGACAGGGTATTTCATTTGATCAAAATACATAGCATAAGCAGGTAAGAAAAACAGAGTTTAACATTTTCTTCACTGTCATCTCTTGAATAGAACTCTTTCTCATATCAACTCCTCAAGTCGATGCACACTAGCCAAAGTGGATCAAATTATTGTACAGACTTCCTATAAGTATTATTGTCACACCAAAGATTTTAATAGGCATTAATTTACATTTTTATCTAGAAATTAATTTACATTTTTCCTACAAATTGCTCAAAGATTCATAAAGCAATTCTTAACATGTCCTTAAGCCTATTTTATATTAGATTATAAAATGGTGCCTTACCCATATTGTTTTATGACCACATAGCTGTTCCTTAAATGATTATTTTCTTAATTGTACTTAAGCTTTAGTTTCTTGAATCTAATGATAATACACTTAAATTTTTATAAAAATTACTTAGGACACAAAGAAAAAGAACAGGAAAAATACTATCAATACCCACAGATGAGGGTGAAACATCATATCTTAAGGAGAGTATTTCATTAGCACTGATGGACGGCTGGACCACACCAACTCCAGGGTTCTTTCCCACTCTGGCCTATGACCACAGGAGCAGAGTTGATTGTTCTTCTTCACAGTGAACTGAACTAAAGGGGTCTAAAAATACATTGTGAGCAGCCTGAAAGCCAGTAACAATTTATGCCAACAGAGCAGAAAAGAATGCTGATATTAAATTTCCTGCCTATGGACTTCCTAGGGGAGAAGGCCTGGTAAAACATGTTTGTTGCTGTTGATCTGTTTGCAGAGTCATCCCCTCAATCAGCTCCTAGAGACACAGATAGTATAATTAAGTAACTAAAGACAATATCCCCCAAGAAATTCATTTTCAGAATCAGGCAGGAGCAAGATTACTATAGTACCGTGCCTAAATTTCATATTTGCTGGGGTGCTAATGAATAGACAAAATAACCAAAAGTCACAGGACATATAGAAGACTAAGAATTTGCAAAGGAAACCTTTGCAATCTATAGTTGGAGCACAAATATTGTTGTACCAGGAAAAAAGCTGGGACACACTGATCTGAGTAAAAGACAGCAAGAAAATAATTGTCTTAAAAATCTTTCAAATACAACCTAAAGGATCATGATTAAGAGCTAGACAAGACTTTAAAGATCATTTTATGGCTGAGGAAACTAAGATCCCAGAGGTAAATGACTTGCCCAAGGTCAGAAGGTTGGTTAGTTGCTGATAAGAACTAGAAGCTAGATTTTTCTTATATTCAGGCTAACGTTTACTCACCAACTCCCCGCACCTTGATTTCAACATGTTCTCTTATTCTTAAAGGGTGTGATAAATTTTAAAGCTGACTGAAAATATACATACACACACCATAGTCAAATGAATTAAATCATGTTTTTCTTTGAGGCAAATGGAAACAGGCATAGATATCACAAAGTCAAGGCTGGCATTAACTGTACTAAATTCAGTATTTGGAGAACACACTAAGTTGGCTCTGTGATCAACTCATCACACTCACATTTTCACATGGGGATGGGAAGGCACAAATTTCAGTTTAGCTAGTTCTTTATCTGCCTTGCAGAGTTCAGCAGAGAGCAATTTTGCAGAGCTTAGAGAGCTGTCTCCAGTTTGATTCACACATAATCTGAAGCCTGTCCTGGGTAGCCAGTAAGCAAATCAGCCATGAAGATTTTTGTCTGACAAATTCAAATTACCAAATGTCAACAGTACATGACTTAGTGCTAGCAGCCAGCATAAATGAATCCTATTTATTTATTTCTAATATGTATACCTATTAGCTTCTGAGCTATTACAAATATCACTCAAATGCAGTGCCTACTGTTTTTCTGCCTACCTGAAGACTGACAAGTGATACTGAAGACAAAAGTTGACTCCTTACACAGAATTCTAAGGACACCAATTGGGTAGATTCTGCACACACACACACACACACACACACACACACACACACACACAAAGTCACCAAGCCCAAACACAACAGGGAAGGGGTTTTCTTGTTTCATTTGTTATTTCTTTTTTTTGTTTTTACGGGAAAACTCAAGAGGACCAAATAATAATAGTAAGAATCACCAACATTTCAAGAATTGCTTTTTGTGTCTTCATCTGTTGTCAAGCATCTGAGAAATAACCACAGGATCTCCATTTACCCAATTTCTCCAAGGCACATGGGAAAGAAAGACAGATTCAATACTTTCAGAGAAAGAAGAGTGCTGTAAATAACGGGGCAGTGCAAAACACACACACATCATCATCATCATCATCATCATCATCATCATCACAGTCAACATATGTAAGCCCTAGGCCACCCTTACTAGCTTATTGGCCAGTGAACCAATTGTACCACATTGGCCTGATCCTTCAACCTCATCCATCCAGCAAAACCTCAAAATTGGGATCAATATAGCAAAGCACCAGCTCTCATTCAGTCGCAGAGACTTGAGTTTCTGGACAAAACTCTTGCAGCTATACATCTCCTCCAGTGCATGCCTTGAGTTCTAATTGGGTAACTAATAGCCATAATATTTTTGTTGTCATCCTTGTTACACCTCTTTCTTCCATTCAGAGACTGTACTGAAACTTTACTAGTTTCTGACCCAATCTACAGATGACTTCATTTCCCTGGACCACGTCTTTCTTGAGAAGATGGAGGCCATCAGCCATGGTCAAAGTTCAATTCCCACTCGTCTACCTACCAACCTATAGACATCCACACCCATTCCTAACTCCAGGACTCCAGTTGGAAGTCCTCTTCCTGTTCTTGGTTAGCCTTCCAACTGCAATGTGTCTTTGAACTTGACTTCACCTAGAGGCATAGGTGGGCCATCTCCCTTCCTTTTTTCAACTTCTCTCTTTACATTTTCTTGTACGCAGGCCATAAACTTGTTCAAAAATGGCCATTTTTCTCCCCAGGCCTTATCTTAATATACTTCTCAGCTTTACTTGGCAACCCTCCCCCCCCCAACACACACAAATCACACATATTGATAGAGACGGGCAACCCACGACTCAAACCTGAAAACAGACAGTTCCCTACCCAGCAACCACAACGCTGCATTCGACTCTTCCCACCCACTTCTCTAGACAGACTTGATTTTCCATCTCATGTTCCTAAATTTCCATCCGCTCCTTAAATCCTAATTTCTAGGACATCATTCCCATGTCATGGCACTTCTCACTCACCTTGTATGATTTTATCCATTACCACATGGTATCAACAAACAACACCCTACTGGTGGCTTCCAGAACTGGACATATTAGCCTAGATAGAACCTCTTCTTCAGAAAACCATGTTCAATGATTTGTTTGGCACTGACTGATGTTGTTATGTTTGTGGATATCTCAAAGTTAAACTTCTGAGGGGGGTTTCTTCTAAATTTCATCCTGTATTCTTATCCCTTTTCTCAGCACTGGGGTCATACTAATCCTTGAATTCCTATCATGTAATAATGTGTTTGGGACTTAGTACGAGCTTAATGTGTTGAATGAATGAAATGATTAACTACTTCTAATATTAAAATTTCCTATAAAATTAGTATTTGGATCATGTGAAGTAAGAACATGATAGTAAATGCCATAGGACACAGGTTATAAACTCCTACTACACTCATTTCAAAAGGAGAATAAAACTCTTATCCACCTGGAAGCATGTTCACCACTGTCTTATAAACTTGTTTTAGAAACTAATGACATTTAGCGACCAGACTGTAGGACCTTTGAGACCATGTTAATTTCTGCATAACACAATGGAGAGTTCAACTTTCTAGCAGACAGTTAACAGTAAGACTAAATTTACTCTGGAATAACCTGGTTTGCAATTGAGAAGTTGATGCAATTAAGAAAATGTGTTTGTACATTTCTAAAGACAGGATTAATGGGGTTACTATTTTCTTAGCCTAATGAAGTAGCTTTTTCAGTTCTAGAATTACCCTACTGTCCTTTCCAACATCAGAATTCTATAATTCTTCAGTTATTGTTATGCTTAAATAATTCTTCTACTTCTGTTTAATTCCTTAAAGTCTCCTGGTCAAACTTTGCTAATTTCCTTTGTCTATTAAGCTTTTATTGTTTTTAGGTAAAAGGTCGATTTACTTATAATTCATCCACTTTTGAGGCCTTTTGTCTCTCACTGAGAACAGGCTGTGTACACAACAAAAATCTTCAGAGTGTAATCAAGAACAGAAAAGAGGAGCAAATTTCCTGGGTCAGCCTCACATCCTGTCAAAATCAGGACCCTCTGAGCTCTGTGGAGACATTGACCATGATTCTAAATAGTTTAAGAATCTGCACAATTACAAATGTATGTTTTTGCTTTTTGCTCATACACAAGCCACACTAGGGGCTTGCCTCCAGTTGAATGGCTCCTTGTATTCAGTCCCTTTCCCAGCCCATGCTCTCATCTCATTAGAATTTCTGCATCCTCTGGTCTTGCAGAGTTCCCTTCACCTTCATTTGTATCAGACAAAAGACGGTAATTTACGTCTAATTAACGGAACTGAGTCATAATGAGTTCTTTTCTCTTAGACAGCATTTGGATGTCCAAAATAACCAGCACGATTGGGCTTTTTAGTCTCCCTCCAGTTTAAGGTTTTATAATACAATGCTCTTATTCAGTCCTCCTACTTTGCATACAGTCAGAGGGCTGGAGGTTATCCACATTGTGAAATTCTTTGGCTAGTTATGCCCAGAGTGATTTAATGGCATGCAAGCAGATTTCATATTTTCTGCTAAGCAGCTCTGTTGAAACAGTCAAGCTTACGATTGCATCCTTTTTATGTCTCTTCCTTATACTTTGAAATGATATCTTTTGCCAGTTGATGAATTTGATAGCATTCTTTATGAGATCAATTTCCTTGCAAAAGATACAAAAGACAGGATGAAAGACAAGTTTGATGCAAAGCACAAAAAGGGCTGTGCATCTTGTGAAGAGAAGCATGGTAAAGCATAAAGCTGTTCTCTCCACACCATGGGAGGGACAAAGATGGAATGATGTAAATACAACAAGCCTGCCTAAAGAAACAAGAGCACATGTTTTAGCAGAATCAGAAACCAGGTTAAAATATTAAAAGCATCTTCTCACTTTCTCACATGCCAGAGTATTTTTAAATGCCCTCTATATATGCCACATGCCAACACAAACAAGCCACAGAGTCTGAGCATCACTGGCATCATGCCCTCATACAATGACACCATTTCGACACACTGGGTTTTCACTCCTGGGACTCTCTTCACCCAATCTTTTTTATGACACTGGGTTAAGAACAAAATATTTTCTCTCTACACCTCAAATACCTCAATACCCAAATCTATATTCTCTTGATATAATATTGTTATACTTTAAAAAGTGTGGCAAGACCACTTCGCTGTCATCATCTGCTGAAATACATTTTTCTCCTCTGTTCCAGTCTTAAAAACAAAAACAAAAAGAAAAGAAAACAAAAAATAATGCTGACCAAACTTTCATGTTGGGAGCTTTGAGACAGGGAAATTATAGCTGTGTTACCCAGAAGGGCAGGCGAATCTGGGCTGCACATACTCAGATTTTACTGGTTTCTCTCATTTTTTTCTCCTCCTCAGAGAGGATAGAAGGTAAAGTGTATGAATATAAGCTCCTCAATAGATATATTTGATCTGTCAAAGTAGAAAAATGACACTCTGGTGAAAATATTAAACCAGACAGTGAGTCAGAGAATATTAAATATTACCTTGATTAATTAGGTTTAATGAGTAAGAAGCAACTAATTTATAATGCTAAATTGACAAAAATGGGTTAAAGATATAGACTGTTTCATATCAGAGTAAATTTTTTTTTTCTTTTTTAGGGGGAGAGTGGAGGGATAGACTGGTACTTAAAAAATAAACTACATTTTTGAGTATATAAATAAAAATCACTAGAAGCACTTTTTAAACAATTGTCTTGGAGCAATGAGACTGAAAATCTAGTATCAGAAATAAGACACACATAAGAAGACCTGAATATGCAAAGGCATCTGAAAATTAATTTATAAATCTGACACTTGAACCCCAGTTTTTTCCAAATATAAATTGCAAATCATAGGAACATTTCCTAGCTAGCTCAGAGAATCCTTTCTAATCTAGAGCAAATTAATAGCTTGAGGAATCTCACGACACTGCCTTCCATCTCATGCACTTGAAGGCATGTGGACGCTGGACACTGAGAGTGAGGCAGAAGGAAATATCTTGGGTGTAGGTGTCCCAGAGGATCTGGTGAGCTGGGTACCTCCCCAAGTGGGCAGAGATGAGAGTAAGGTTTCCGGTGCCAATAGCTCCCCTAGTGGTGGGGAAGGGCTCCCCACAGTGTTGGTGAGGAGTGTTCCTTGGCAGCTATCTTCTCAACAAGTTGAGTGTTTCTAAACTTGGGGCCGTCTGTACTTACCAAAAGATAACAATGACACAAAGCAGTGCATGTGACAAATGAGTGGAAGCAGATACTGAGTACTGTGAGACAAAGCACTAGTTTTATGCCAGCTGTCAAGTAAAGACCACAGTGAAAATTCAAAGAGAAAACAAAGCTGACTTAAAAAAAAATTAACATTTAGATTGTTATACTTAAGTATAAGTTATAAAATAACTATTCTAGAAGAGCTTTGTAAATAAATAAAAACCTAAACACCTATGACTTAGTTTTATTCATTTGTTCTTTCTCATAACTGAACATACATAGAAAAGAAAAAAGGAACATGGCCACAGAGCGGAAGTATGTTCCCTTGACATTCAAAACTACACTTTAGAAAACTTTTATAATAAAGAATAGTTAGAAACAAACTGCATAAAAACCTAAACGCAAAACAAAGTTCTTTTACTCTAAACCAGAGTAGGACACCATGAACCGACAAAGTTCTGGAAAAAAAGGTTTTATTTAGAACCTCAAATAAAGGAGTCAGAAACACAATGAAAGTCCTTCTAGTTATAACTACCACAGTAAAAATCAAACAATAATATTAATTCATAACTGAGAAAGTATACATTTCTTCACATTATAAATATATATAATCTTCACATTTTAATTATTATAGTGAATATCATTTTCTAGATGTAAGAAAAGTTTTAAATGGTTGTGTCTCTCTCTATATAGGAGTATCTAGTTTTTCAAAATCTCTTTTCCCCAAAAGGCTGCATATAAATTCATAGTCTGTAGAGTCATATTTTAAATGTTCTCAAATTATTTAAGTAGTTTAAAACAACTTCAACTACAATTTTGTTCAAATCCAATAATCTTTCCTAAAGCAAATGTTTATATTTAATTATAGATTTCCTGTTTGGTTATACTATACGTATAACCTTTTTTCTAAAGAAAGATTGGAGGAAGTAAGGTTAGCTAAAAATATGATTAGTACTCTTACCAGGCCTTATTCTAAGAGATATATTCAGACACAAATATTATTGGACACATACTACCTAAAGGTATATGAAAGTTGCCAGGAATATAGCTGGTAACAAGACAGCTGATTCCCATCCTAATGGAGTTCTGTCTCCACACTTTAGATCCACATTTGGCAGACAGAGAATCTTCAAAAACCACTGTAAATTGTGCTGTTACAAACTCTGATTATATCATTTTAGTAAATCTTTGAGGTTTCAGGGATGAGAAACTGAAGTATAGTTAGCATACTTCAAAAAATTACTGAATGCCACAGCTATAAGAGTCTTGGATACCAATTAGTCTGGCTGTTCTTCTTCTTTTTGAATACAATCACTAATTTTTAATTTATAAACAAAACAAAACCACACAAAAACAGAACTCTGTGGATTCACTCCTGCATATTAGTAATTACTTTTTAATATGACTAATATACTGCATAATGAAAGAACTACTTTGAATTCAGTATGCTTTTAAATACATGCAGATGACACTAATCTTAATAATATCTAAACTAATTTTAAGAACAGTGGCAAATGTGTGGGGTTAACTGGCATGGATTTATGTACTGGGCAACAATTCTGAGGCCTCTTAAAATTAGGAAACTAAAACTTCATCTATCTCCTCTTTCAGTCACTCATTATTGACCAGTTAAAGGCCAGAAATGACCGAACCATCTTCCCAAGGTCGTACTACTGGCTAGCAATATCACTGACTTGATAACACTGAAGACTACTGGCTTCCATTGAGGTAGCATCTACAAACATCTGCTTCGGTACCACCCACAACCTTCCTCTCAAAGAGTACATTTCTCCGTCACCTACAAAATTCACAAGGAAACCCTAGGTACACTATTTAGAGTATCTTCTACTGCATTCCAGCAAACTCTTGGAAATGCTATAAATGCTTTCTTCCTTCCAATCTTACAGTAGATAAGAATTTAATGAAAGCTAAAATATAACTTCAAGGCAAAAGACAAATTTCCTTTTATTGTACTGTAGAATGTTATATCTATCATGGCCTAAAAATACCCAGAAACCAGTATAGTATTTCTAATGCAACATGGATCTTTCTGGTTTGGGAAGGGAACAAAAAAGTATTTTTATTCCTTTTCACTCTGCTTACAACTAGAACACTTAGATAATAGAGATTAAGCCTTAAATTTCTAGATCCAATAGTGGTAGCATCACAAGAAGACTGAAAAAGCATTTGTCTCTACAAACTAATACCCAATATGTTAGTTCTTTGGGCAGTTTACATTGATTTTACATTTAATTGGATAGGCTGATGTTCACATATTTTTCAGGACAAAGTTATAAAAATGAAAGGATCTAGATATACTCTGATATGAAGCCAAAAGAAGAAATAAACTTGAGTACTAGTTTCTGTAATACCTATATAATTTCAAAGGCTTTTTTTTCTCTACTAGAAATTGACGTTAGGGGTCATAAACAAAAATAAGAGCAAAGGTGATAAAACCATACTTCCTCTTTCTTTCCCTCATTTTCCCCTACTATTCTTAAATTACTTTGAGAAATAAAAAGAAAATGAAAAACACCCCCTGATACTTAAATGTCTTTCACCTATGCTGTAACTAATTGGGTTTAATTCCCTTTAGTTCAGTTAGCCAGTAGACTTTGTCCTTCAGTCTTTCTGGCAAACATTTGACAATTCTTTCAAAATGTTTTTGTAAAGTGATGGGGAAAAAAAACTCATTAATTTCTCTTACCATCAAAGAAAATATACAATATTTTGATGGGAATGAAGCGATTAATCCTAATGATTAACTCAAATTATTTTTCAAAGTATAGGTTTCCTGAAGCTTCACAGAAAAATATCCTTTAAAGAAAACCTATTGATCTGCTATTTGAAGGAAACTGCCATTGAAAAATTAATTAACAAAATATCAGTGGCTTTAGGATACCCTCAAAGGTATTATGAGAAAGAGACATTAATAAAAACTTTGTTTCCAAAGAAAAAAATGATAGATTTATATATTTTCATTTGATTAAATAAGCTATTTTAATCACTCTTCAAACAAGGCCCCCTGCATTAGTTTGCCTGGTGGCTGCCATAACAGAGGACCAGAGACCGGATGGCTTAAACAACAGGAATACATTTTCTGACAATTCCGGAGATTGGAAGTCTGAGATCAGGATGTTGGCAGGGCTGGTTTCTTCTGAAGCCTCTCTCTTGAGCTTGCGATTCTCCCTGTTTCCTCACACGGTTTTCCCTCTGGGTGTGTCTGTGTCCTTATTAGGTCTTACGTACTGGATTAGGGCCCACCCTGAAGATCACATTTTGACTTAATTACCTCTGTAAAGACCTTATCTCCAAACACAGTCATTTTTAAAGGTTCTGTAGGTTAGAACTTCAACATGAAGTTTGAGGGGAAAATTCGGCCTGTGCCATCCCCACTAACCAAAAATTAACACTTCATTTCCACATGGCTCTAAAATGTCTAATGTTCTCAGCCGATACTGTTTCTTCATCTCCAAGGATATGGAAAAAAAAAACTGTGGGACAGTCAGAGAAATTACTGGCCATGATGCCAAATCAACAACACTTAGTGCTAGCCATGGTCTCATTGTAGCATTTTTTAAAGTTAGGGTTTACTTTTGAGTATAAATTTGAAATGATTATTATAAAATAAAATATAGGTAAGTCAGAGGAACAGTTGTGACACATAAATATTGCTCATTAACACTCGAAAAGCCAGTGTAAATTATTTAAGCCAATTATCAAAATTCCTTCATAGGCCCCATTTTTAGAAAAATAAATATTAATCAGAAGAGAAAAAAACAACCAAAAAACCCCCACAAAAATTGTAAAAGCTCCACAAAAACTAAGCAATTGAAAATCCTAACATATATTAGTTTATTAGAGAACATATTTTTGAAGAAACCACAGCAAGACAACACCCGCATTCAGGGATAGTATCAAATCACATTTTAGCATGGGTTGACCAATATACTTCATAATGAAAGAACTTCTTTCAATTCAGTATCTTTTTAAATACATGTATAGTACACTAAGGTAAAAAATTATTTCTAATTTTATTACATAAAGCAAATGGAATTACAGAAGAATTATAGATATCTTCACATTTACCCCCCTCATTTTAATAGTGAAAGATGAGGTCCATTAAAAAGAAATTTTCTTGACAAGTAAGTGGAATCAGTCAGTATTCAAACCTAGGTCCTATATTTAAGCCATCTCCTTACATCTATATGCTCTTTCCAAAGACAACCAATGAATTTGAATATTTTTCACATTATTGAGCAAATTACAAAGGTAGGTAACAGTGAACTATCACTTCTGTCATTCTGAAAGTCTCGTTCAAAAAGATAGTGTGACAATAAAATTGTTCACCATTTCATAAGTGACCATAATCTAGCAGGTACTACATCAAACTTTGGGGCAACGGTTCTCCTCATCTTCTTTTTGTTCAAAAACACCTTTGAGATCACTGTCGATGATACTATGATCCTCTTTCTTCAGAAAAAGAAAATACACATACGCACAAAATTTGGAATTTCAGGGAAATCAAATACTCCCTTAAAAAGTACTTGGGAATTAAAACCTCTGACTCAGATCAAAAAACAAAGCCCAAGTTAGAAGATGTAGGTGAGTTTCTTGCCCCTGAAACCTCATCTTAGTTGAAAGAGTTTCCAAAATAAAGTTTTTAGAATTCAGTGACTAGATAACATAGTTTTAAAGGTTTCTTTCTACCCTTTATACCACTCTAATCCCATACGGAGGCCACTATGTTAGCTTTGTCTGGTGTGATTAAGATCGATAAGTCTTTATCTTTTAAAGTCTAAGCAAAGTAAGAAAAGAAAACTGCATTGTTCACAAAAACAATAGAACACTTGACCATAAAGTTCAGATAAAATATTGTGAAGAACACTATTACTGCCAGCCAGTTGCATAATTTATACAATTTCCTTGACATATTCTATTTCATTATTTTACAATTAGAAATTATACTGAAAAACTAAAACTCAAAACCCAGTAGTAATTTGTGCATGTCTTTGTCACTAAGAGGACCATAACTGAACCCCAAAAGTAAATTCCAATCTTACTTTGTAAAGAGCAAAAGAATATACAAGTGTAAGAAATACCACAGTTCCCAGGGCCATGAAGCCTTTTTGGAGATACATATATGTTGAAGAGACATGGGACAGAGTGTAAGTACAGACTGCTCTCAAGGCCAACTGATTACACTCTCACAACCCAAGTATGAGCGAATCTAAATTATGCATGCATCTGATTAAAAACTCTTAGGCTCAAATTTGCAAAGAGATGAATAAAGTTCCTCACCATATTTATGAAGAAATATATCCTTCCATATTTTTGAAATGTTTTCTTTTCAAAAACCAAAAAACCAACCAAACAGAAAAACCTCAGCTAGTCTGAAGAAAGTCACAACTGCATCGAGGTTCAGTTTTCTTAACTATCTCAACTATCTGAATATCTCAAGGAGTTTTAATAGCTCTAAATACAACATTTCTGACTTAAAGTTTTTAACAAATGAGGATGGGGCTTTACAGTTGACCACACCAATTTAACTAAAAATCTATCAAATTTGGGAAAATAACCTTTAAAAAGCTTATAATATGCTATTACATATTTTTTCCAATTCTACTTTCATTTTTCCTGATCACTGACGCTTTAATAGTGGGTCTCAACTCATATATTTTAGTACTTAAAGACCATTCTAAGCTCTAAAATCAGACTTCACACTCTGTCAATTACTCAGGGACCCAGGATTTTCCCTCCTGTAAATGATCTGGCCAGACTTCAGGGACCTTTATCATCTTTATTTATTTCATGCCCAATAAAGCTTAGGACAGCATTCAGACTGCAACAAATGCTTGCTGAATGAATAAACAAACTTAGGAGTGATTGCACAGCTATGTGTTGTGCATGAGGAATTAAAAAAAAAAAAAAAAAAAAGAATCTGACTATGGCTTTCCATTCCTTAGGAAGCATCCTGAGGAGGGAACATTGATAAGTAAAAAAGAATTACAACGCACTGTATTAAGTTCCACAATGGCGAGACTGCAACAAATGCTTGCTGAATGAATAAACAAACTTAGGAGTGATTGCACAGCTATGTGTTGTGCATGAGGAATTAAAAAAAAAAAAAAAAAAAAGAATCTGACTTTGGCTTTCCATTCCTTAGGAAGCATCTTGAGGAGGGAACATTGATAAGTAAAAAAGAAATACAACGCACTGTATTAAGTTCCACAATGGCTTGCATACACCAGGTACAATAACAACACAGAAGAGGGATGAATGAATTGTTATGAAGAGGTTATGACTGTGAATTACTAGGTGTATTCCATCCTCAGAAAATAAACTATTTGAGAATTAGACATTTTGTACTAATCCGGCTTCTTTCACAGGTCATTATGAGAGTGATTCAGACATGTTTTTATTACTTAAAGTGTCTGGATCCAAGTGACAACCATTAACATGAAATGCTTATTCCCTCTATACTGGTCTTTCAAGGTACGTGTTATAGATTTTAAACTTTACATACATAAAAATATATTTAATTTGGAATAACTCCATAAAGAATGGAATGACCTTAATTGTGGCAAAGAAAAAGCTCTCTTAGGCAAGTGTCTGGGTAAAAATTATGAACAAAGACTTAACACAAGACAAAATTTCAATAGCAAATACTATTAAAAAAATATCGATCCTTGCTAGTAATCAAAGATATGTAAATTAAAGCAACCTTGAGATGCTATTTTATGACTGCTAAGAAAGCAGGATTCTCTTTTTATTTTTAGTACATATAACACATAATCATGGGTAAGTATTGTAGGGAATACTATTAATTTGCAACACATTTTTGGAAAGCAATATGAAATACACAACAAAAGCAATAAAGCAATTCCAAATAATTCCACTCCTAGGAATAGATACTCTAAAAATATCCCACAAAAAGTAAAAAGCGATAGAATCATTAAGTTGTTCATTTGGCACTATCCGTAGTAATCAAAAAGTGGAACGAAATCCAAAATGATCCAATTAGGGAAGAATGTTAACAAATTATTAACAATCTGATATTATGTATTCAGTAATTTATGATCACAAAGGCACTGCAGAAAAAAAACAAGAAATTTGTTTAGAAATGTACAAACTATGAAATGTCACATGTACTTTGTAAATAAGAATTAAATAGCATGAATCAACAATTTCCTCTCTTGTAGCAGCAATGCTTAAAATAAATGATAAGCTAGACACTCTCCCTACTTGTAAAAGATCATATGCAAAATTAAAAATTTGCCAGTGTAGAGGTATGCAAATTTATAGCATTAATTTTTCCCATGAACATGTCATCTTTCAATGTCTAGCGCACATGCTGCCTTTTTCAGCCACCAATTCTCATAGCGAAAGTAATATCTGCTCTGACATCTGTATTTCCAATGCATTCTGCTTAGATTTCTCCAGAAGTATTAATCAGGATCTTTGTAGCAGTCTTAGAGGACCTGCTCTGACTTGCTGGATGAAAATGGTACCTCTTCTTGCCTTCTGCATCTGCCTCTACAAAGAATAGATGTGTGACTGGTGTTTCCTGAATTTAGATATCTGAAACAAAGCTAGGAAAAAGAAACCAAAGAGGGGTTGGAAACAGAGGTAAACAGTATAGGTTCTTCTCTATACTATGGGTTACAATATTCAGATGAAAATAAAGCTGTGCAGTTTTGTTCTTTTAAAAACAAACTGAATTCACAATAAAATAGAAAAACCGGGCTTTGACTTTATCAATTAAAAAAAGGGGTTAAATACAATACTCTAACAGTTTCTGAAAGTTACTCTTATCTAATCTTCAATTCTCTCCATATCTAAAATACACTGCATTGCAACTTAAACACATTAAAACTTATTTACTACAAATGGCCACTGAAATGAGATAAAAACCACTTTTATAATTTTCTTATACTACTATAAAGGTTTTCAAAATTTGATAAAAATTGATAGCTTTTTATTAATTTCCTTTTATCTAGAAAAGAAGATAAAAGATCACAAAGGAATCCTGCAAACAGCAAAAGACTCACTTTGCACATTTCGTGTTCTAAAAATTTTATTTGCACAAAACTTATTCTAAGAACATAATCATGGATGTGATAAAGATTAAGTTAAAAGAATATTTATTCCAGAACTGCATGTAATAGCAAAACTTTGGGTGGGCATGCTAGAAAATGTTCTATAAAAGGATTTCCATTAAATAAATTGACAGCCCATCTGTATGCTGTATTGCTACATGGACATTAAAAATATATTAAGGAATATTTATTGAGACAGGAAAATATTCAAAGTATACCATTAAAGAAAAATGCACAAACGTACAGTGGAACTCAATTTTTGAAAAAAGAAAAAAATTAAAGTTGATTCTTGTTATTCAAGGTCGTTACGTTCTACAAATTTGCTTCAAACACTGATTTAGCAAATAATTAGCTTCTAGAAGAAATACAGAGCTAGGGTCCTGCAAGAACTCTGGTCACAACATTTTTGTCAACCGGTCAATATATATTATAACCTTGTATGTGATTCTGTTTAAAGACACCTTATTCAATATATTTAGTTAACTCATTAACATTGAATTCTCAGCCAACTGCAATATAGCTCATGCCTGAACTAGGCTTACCTAAAACACATATTTTCTCCAAAATGCAAATCTCAACCTTCTCACACTTAGAAATACTAGACGACATTTCAGTACTATGCTTGTGAACCATTTTTAACAACGGAATTACAAACACAAAGCACAAAAATGTTAAAACGTGGCACTGAACAGACTGCAAAAAAGGACACTTGTTTATAGTATAAGAACTAAACAAGAAAGCACAGTGTTGCTTTGTTCAAAATCTGCTTGGATGGTGTGTGCTAGGTGACTCAAATTGTCGTGTTTTGCACGTGTCCACAAATGACCTTGAAAGAGCCGCAAGTGCTGATTTTGGGGCTATGAATAAATTTTAGAGACTAGGTGAATTCACATGAATAATGAGGGTGACTGTACATATACACAATCATAGGGAAGAACTAGGTGAACATAACTAATCTAGGAACAGAAGTCTCTCCACGTGGCAGCCAAGTAGGTCTGTTACAGTAGATATTTATTTTCATCTTTTTGCTCATCTGTTTCAAAGTAATCTTATCATACTTCAATATTAATACTTATCAAACTTATAATATTTCAAACTTTTAATTTATCATTAAAATTACACGATTATCTATTCAAATTTTCTACAGCAATAGCACTAACTTTTTGATTAAAGGGAGAAAACTATTTCTAACAAAATCCTTTAAATTACAGTGTTTTCATCATATTTTAAGAACTATCTTGTCTACGGCCATGCTATCCTGAACAAGCTCAATCCCATCTGATTTCAGAAGCTAAGCAGGGTCGGGCCTGGTTAGTACTTGGATAGGAGACCACCTAGGAAGACCAGGTGCTGTAGGTGTAAAAAATAAAAAAATAAAGGATTGTAAGCTGACAAGGTCCTTGCAATCTGTGAGGTCAACCAAGGGTTGCCTCGCCTAAAAATAAATAAAATAAAAAAAAAAAAAAAGAACTATCTTACACTGTTAAGTATTTTGTAATATTAGGAGTTATTCAAAATTAACCACGTCCCTTAAATATTGGCAGTATCTACTCCATGGAACTAAAAGGAATGCAGGTCAATTCTATAATTCTATGGAGAAAATGCCAGATTAAGAGAAAATAAACTCAAGTTATTTACAGAATATATAATTCACTTTCAAAACATTCATGTTGTATCTCATTTTTTAATGTTTGAAGTCACATGAATAAGGTTATTATCATTTCTAAGATTTCATCTAACACTTTTATATCAATTAAAATCTTAAAAGTTATTATTTACATAGTAAAAACAAAGACAATTGGTAAGAAGCCACTATAAAGTTTATTAAAGGCAGAACCAAACCAAAACCAAATGAATTAGGGTGAAGAGAAGATAAATACTAAATATAAATAAAAAATAAAGACAAAATCAAATGTAAATATGAAATACTACCCTGATAAGAAAAAGAGCCTACGGAATTATAAGAAAAACTGACAGGCAGTGTGATATTAAAAAGGGAGCAAATAGCAAGTAAAAAGATGCACAATTTCGGAGAAAAAGTTTAGATCTTTTTGAGCATTTTTGAGTACATTCAAACGTAGGAATAACCATCAGCTTGGCCCATATGTTAAACACAAAGGTCAAAGAATACTATATTTGAAACAAACATCTGTGAAATTATGGATGTTTATCCAACAAAAACAGAAGTATTCCTAGATTTACAAAATAGAAACTTATGATTCTTTAAGTTCTGTGATGAACATTCATTCCTTTATCCATACATCCAACACCATCCATCCATCAATATTTTACTGAGCACTGATGTTTGTAAAGTACTTTCTTGGCCACTATACAGATATCATGTGTGATGGTTAATTTTATGTGTCTTATTTACTGAACTACAGGGTGCCCAAGTGTTTGGTCAAACATTACTCTGGGTGTTTCTGTGAGAGTGTTTTCTGGATGAAATTGACATTTAAATAGGCAGACTGAGCAAAGCAGATTGCCCTTCTTAATGTGGATGAGCCTCATCTAATCAGTTGAAGGCCTGGCTAGAACAAAAAGGCTGACTCTCCACTGAGTATAAAAGAATTCCTCCTGCCTGACTGCTTTTGAACTATGATATCAACCTTTTCCTGCTTTTGGACTTTAAATGAAACATCACCTTTCCCTGGGCCTTGAGCCTGAAGGCCTTGGGGCTACAACTACACCATCAGTTCTCCTAGGTCACCAGCTTGCTGACTCATCCTGCCGATCTTGAGAGCTGTCAGCCTCCATAATCACGTGAGCCAATTCCTTAAAATAAATCGTGTGTGTGTGTATGTATGTGTGTCCATCCTTCCCATTGGTTCTGTTCCTCTGAAGAACGCTTTCTAATACCACTATGGTATATATGAGCAAGCCAGAGGGGGTCCTGAGTTTTTTCAAACCTGGTATAGGGCACAAATTCTTTGTGGTCTGCAGTCTAGCTTGGCAGATTTTTCAACCATGAGAGAATCTAATACTACTCATGTACACATTTTCCCAAAGTTTCAAGAACTTAAAAACTTTTTGTTGGAACTTAAATGACTACAATTATTAGAACTTCTACAGTTAGTACAGTCAATTTGAGAAGATAACACAATAGGCCACCACATGGCAATGACATGTGCCAACTAACGAGCTGAAGGTTTGTCCCAATCTGTCCCATTGAGCAAGAAGGTTTGAATGAAGGTGAATGAGACAAACAGTGTGAAGAGGGGTAAACTGGAATTCACTCAAATAAATACTTTAAAAGAGGGAATTTTTGAAAAGTTTGCTAACAAGTATTAGTATCATATTATATGTGGCACATCATATGTCATTTCTGATCTCAACACAAACATTCTAGGACCTCAACCCCCAGTTGAGAAGTGACCAACCACTGTGCACAATGATTTGGGAAAGCAAAACATATTTTACCTAACATATTTTAGCTAACATAGCTATTTCTATGACTAGAATTAATGCTCGTGATTTAAATCACTTTCCAGTTATATGGTACCTAAAATACCTTGGTAGTTTGCTTCCTACTTAATACCTTATTTTATATCCAAACTTTTGTTCCAAGTATTTCAGAGCTTCCTGTGTTCAACAAATTTAGACTACTCAAATAAATTCTACCTCCCTAGCAGTGTCATATGACCTCTGTGGCTATTTATGTGACCTTCCTGACTACACACAACTTATTTTTCATCTACCATAATGAGGGTAGTGGTAAATTTTCCTGTCCTTCAAAGTCATCTGCACCTGTATGCATTTCTTTAACAGGAACCTATTAACGTACTTCTCCAAAAGCCACCTGGAGACTTGACTGTAACCACACCTGTGATTTATAAACAAATACACCCTAACACATTTGGAAATTTAATGTCACCCAGCTTATTTTAATACCTATGTGCAATTTAATTTGAGTAAAATATTATGTTGGCCTGAAATAACAGTTCTTGGGGATTCAGAGTTTTAAAAGGAGAGAGAATTGATTGAATTACAATAATAAACTTTTCTGGAATCCACGAAACTAAAGTGCATAGCTTGAAGTGCACAAATAGATTACAAAAATTCACCCTAAGCATGAAAAGGTTTCTAATTTCCTTGGCTGCTTAAGAAGAATCCCAAATACATGAAAGTAAAATAATGACTTTACAAAGACTCCCTACTTTGGCCATTGTGAATATCCCATTAAAGCCAAAATGAGCCACTTGTACACCTGTTTCCGTTTTTCCCTGACCCCTCCATTTTCAACTGGTTATCTTCCTATTTCTCAAACTGCTCAAGAGTGAATGAGGATGAGACGCTAAAGCATGTTCTCATTTCCCAAGGCCAACTACCATTACCATGGAACTGAAACCCTCTGCCATTAAACTGGACTGTGTCTTAGTTTTCCAGTTAGAAGACAGAGCAAAAATAAGTGATTCCTCTCTCTCTTTGGGGGAAATGTCTATATTTTCTATAAACCAAGAAATCATCAGTTAATTTTAGTAGAAAAAAAAAAGTTATTTTTTACTCTACTAAATGGAGAAATGAAATCCCAAGTGTTTGGAATCGATTGACTGCAAAATGCCTAAAGAATTAAGAAATGAAAATTTCGAGCACAGTCTGGGTATTCTAATTCATCTTTGCAAAATCATTTCTTGAAATGTTTTGTTTGTTTGTTTGTTTATCCTACCTAGAAACACAGAGTTTAGTAGCACAAACCAATGTCCTTGCTTTCTGGTTCTGTATATCTAACTCTGCAATCAAGACAGTAGACCCTCTACAGGACAAGAGGCCCATTTCCACATTGAGTACCCAATAGTAACTGACAGTAGCTGGTACTCTGGAGAAGAGCAATTGCAGAGCAGATTATTTGTTTTTAAGTGAACATGTGCATTATTCCCTTGCCTTTTTAAGTCAAGAGTTTAGGCACATAATATATATTAAATATAGAAAATCTTAAAACATATCTTGTGGTTTGGAGTGAATTAATCATTAGAAGTCTCATTTATTTGGCTTACTTGTAGGCAAGGTGGCAAGGGTTGGGGGTAATGGCCCCAAATTACTTATCTGAGGAACTAAAATGGAAATTAGAAGGAAACATAAAGTAATAAAACAGACTATAAGCATATAGTGGCAATGCTAAATACCTAAGAATCCCTAACACTGCAACTGAAACTGGTTTTCAGATTATAAAAAAAAAATTGGGTGTAAATTTTAGTCAGTCAGGAAAAATACATACAGACATAGAGCAGAGCTTATTAGAATCATTAAAACATTATTTGCCTAGAAAGAACACCCCGTTTCTACTAGTTACTTAATAAGTGAAGTGATATAAGTAAGGGTCGTAAGCCCAACTGATAAACTCTTATTATCATATACTTACATATAACCAAAAAACATTTTTGGCTCTAATATGAAAATAAGTTGCAAACCATAAATACCAATGGCCCAGGAGAATGTGGAACAGCACTTTTTCTGGCAAACTCTACCAGCCGTGGCCAGTGACATGGAGTTCTTGAAGCACTCTGTTGATGCCAACTGGCTGTGGCATTATTCTATCTGTCTCTCCAATAAAACAATCGGTGTTAGTTCCAGTTGGTTATATTATTGATTTTGGTTACTTAAACACATTTATAATGAAGGGAGATTATAAATAAAGTTATGAATAGTTTCTGTTGTTTCTGTATCAAATATTATGAGTGTGTAATATTTATCATACATATTCATCAAAAAGTTCTCAAAACATTTGCTTATGAAGAAATTAACTAAAAAGTAATTAAAAGTACACAGATATTTGTTCTATACATAGAATTTGGTTACATGAAAGTTGAGATTATAACTGATGGTATCTTGAAATCAAGGGTCATTAACAGATGGTATTTAATTTTCATCTCCCTTCCCATATTTTTTAAAAAACATGAAGTAATGCAAGAATTAAATTAAGTGTTTTACATAGTATTCCTATTCCTTTACATTATCTTATGCAGCTGTTATTAGGATCAATAGTCTTAAAATTGGATCATAAGAAAAGTAAAATTATCCTCATCCAAGTAAAATTATCCTCATTCTTATAAATGAATTGAATTAAACATACTTGAATAGGAAAAAATTTAATTAACTAAACATCTACATATATACACACACGAAAGCTAATTCACCATAATGAAGTACACTTAAAATTCACTCCTTTTCCAGGTTCACAGCATGATTTTTTGGAAAAGTTGTCTTACAGTTATTAGAAAGAATTTTCCATGGTAAAAATACTTGACTTGGGGCCAGGAGTCCAGGATTATAATCCTTATACTACTCTTTAGCTGTGTGTCCTTGGGTAAGTCATTTAATCTCTCTGGACTTCATTTCCTTCAACTGTAAACTAAGAAGGTTGTGGTTGAAAAGCTCCAAAGTTCCATCCTGCTCTAATAACCTATGAATCTGTAAGAGATAAAGTTCATAAATATTCCATAATCTTCCTTTTACCAAAATGTTACTTCCAAATATAGATAACCTTTCATGACACAAAGCAAATGTTATGACAAGGTACTTTTCGATTAATGCAAATCCTAAAGTTACTATTTAAAACAATTCAAAAATAGAGCAGACTCTATCAAGATGTTGTGATTTTGGATATTTCAGAACACGACATAGGGATCACATGCCAATCAAAAAAATCTGAATGAAGAAATTATTAACTATAAATTTATCAGAGCTCTGGAATACTTCCAAATTCCTTCTTTTTCAAAATAAGCTTTTTATAAGAAGAAATTCAGTAAAGTCTTAATTAAAATGAACTCATCAATTATACATATTTAAAGTTTAGAATTATTTTTTATTCCAATTTTAGAAGAAAAGTTAAATCTGACAACAGAAGTTTATATCAATTATTAAATAAAATTTTTCATTCTCCTCTAACTTTCGGGGCATGGCCTATGTCATGGAACTCTATGATGAAAATTCAAATTCAAAAAATTATTCATCCAGGTCAATGCATGGTCCTTAATCAAAAATATAATCACATTCAATAATGATGTTAATAATGATGTTTTAACAGCTAAAGTAATACATTTTATAAAGAGTTTTAAAAAATAAAGCTTGAATGTAAATAGATCCCTGGTTAACCCCTACATGAGTTAATTAACCAAGAAGAAAAAAACCCAACACTCTACTACATGGATGAGTTAATTGAAGATTTAATGTTAAAGCAATAACTAGAAGTTGCAGTAGATGGAAAATGAGTAGCATACATTCTCTTTAATACTATCCTCATGATTATCCTTCACTCACAGGGCTTAATCACAAGTTCTCTGCTGAGATTTTAAATGTGAAATTCTTGAAAATTTTTATTTCCTGCCAGCAGTCAGTTACCATTAGCAAATGTGGGACAGGAAAGTGTTATACACATCTGATGGGCATCAAGGTACCAAGTTTTATTCCCTCCAAGACAGGTGGTTAAACTTATTTTTCCAGCTGAGAAAGGAAAAAAAAACTACAGAAATTACCCACGACAGGTATAAATTTATAGATATGATTTTTTAAAAATCATGTAACATATAACTACGAAACAATGAGGGAATCCACAAGATGAACTACTTACTCGTCTCTTTCTGAATTTTAAAGCCTCTCCCATTTCACAGACTCTTGTTTCTTGCTTACTTATTCTTTTTAACTATTTTCCTATATTTATGGTATTTATTTTTTTATTTAAAAATCTATATTTTTTATTAAAAAAATCAAATTCAAGTCCTTAAAATAATTTATAATTTTGATTTAGCATCTCTAATTGTATTATTTATATCACAGGTAGCATGAGATTTTTTTCGGTTTATCTAGTTACACTAATGTTTAGCTAAAATTATTTTGAATATAAAAACAAAAATCAAAATTATGTATAAAGAGGCAACCCAGTACGGCACTGATTAGAAAACGCACACACACACACACATATACACACCCTAAACTAAGCATTCATTACTAATTCCACAACAAATATTTTCTTAGGTGATAACAAACCTGAAAACAGTAAAGCTGAAAACGCCCACAAGTTTGACAATTAAAAGGAGGAAAAGTAGAATGTACTACTTAGTACATTTACTATATTAATGTCTTATAAAAATTAGCGTATAATATGTTATCTGAATCAAGACACCTAAAACCAAAACATGAACCTAAATCTACAACACCTCATGCTCAATACCTACAGATACTCTGTTTAAAATGTTGAAAAATTAGTTGTTTCTTGGTGTGTGATAGTAAAGACTGAAATGAGAGGTGGTATGCATATTAATTAACACAGAAACCACTGAATTGGCTGCAACACAGAGGACTGTAGGAACAGTAATACCCAAGGCATTTAAAATTACACAAGGCTAAATAGGAAAAAGTCAGTGCAAAAAACTAGACGAACTGAATAAATGACTTAATAGGAATACAATATGTATGCTATAATACTGATAAAATATTGGTACAAATCTTGCATTTACAAGACTCATTCCCCTAATATTAAGAGTTACAAAGAAGTATATTAGAGTTCTTCCCGATTATATATAAAGAAGCAGTCAATAAAACAAAGAGAGTGGCAGGGAAGACTGCAGAAGGTCAGAGAGGCAGCTGTCAAAAGAAGTATGTTTCTCTTTAGAAAAAAAAAGTGAAAGTTTTTATGCATTTTAATTAGCCAGCTTGCAAAAAAAAAAAAAAAAAAATCAGTTGAAGACTACTAATTATCACCTTCCAGACTCACTAACACTTTGTAGTCTAGCAAAAGGGAAGAAAAAGGGGGGAGGGAGAAAGAAAAACACCTTCCCACTCCATGCCATTAAGGAGAAAGAAAATAAAGGTTTCTTCCAGCATCCTTGCAACAGAGATTGACATGATTTATCTTCAAAGAACTTTCTTGTTTACAATACAAATCTTCCCCTCTGCTACAAATTTAACTCAATTATCTGGTGAACAGTTTCCACAATAAAACCTGGTAGACAGAGGAAGTAATAACCTTTCCATTCCCACCCCCCATTTGACAGCCTGCAGGTTTCAAGAGTGAAAACCTCTCTTGCTTATCCCATTAACATGTACCTGTTGAGAGGGTGCAGAAACCCCTGGAAAGATAAATGGCTCGTTTTCTTTTGACCAGACTTTTGAGACAACTTCTAAAGATCTGAAAAAAGTGCTAAAATCTCTCAGTTGCTTATTTGATCCATAAATTTTAAAATTACTATGGGAAACATATCTATCTACTTAAAAGCATCATTAACTCCTTCTGGTCAATGGAATCTACAGTCATTGGTACATATCTAGTCATCGTTGAAGGACAAACTGCAAATATTCAAAGAAATAGATCCATCTGTTGAGAGAGCAAATAAGTGAAATGCAATCACACTTGAGTCCTGGGCAATTCTAATTCACCCTGACAGACTGGGGCTCAGCTTTTAATCAAGCAGCTGCTCAAAGACACATTTGTGTCCCTTTAAAAGTCAAACACACCAGCCATCCAATGAGGACTTTCAGAAAATCAAGTTTATTCTAAGTCCTCAAAATGCATTTATGCATGCCAGAAACACGCAAACCTCAATTACAAAGTTATAAATTCCAGTTTTTCAATGATAATATTTTGCATTAGGCAGAAGACATCAGAAGATTTTAACTAGCCAATTTCTATTGATGTGAACTCAAAAACATCAGAGGCACTTTAAATAAAACCAGGTCACAGGTAGAAGATAACGGCTTTTCCCAATTTCTTAACTTTACCTAGATGTAGCAGTAATATCTAAACAGCAACAAAAAGTTTCCCTCTTTTTCCTCACAGTCTTAGAATTAACTTTACCTGACCAGTCAAGAAATGCAGAAAAATGAAACCAACATCCAGTCATACTTCAGTAGGCTTTGTTTGTGCTGAACATTAAATAATGCTCTGACAACACTACAGCATCTTCTCCAGTACTAAAAGCAATGTGATTAATCTTATTAAACCAGCATCTGAACCATGGCCAGATGCAATGGGAGAATAATTAGATTGCTAATAACATAAATATGTATCTATAAACTCCTATTTCCGGAGCTAGGAGCCAAAGAGAAAGTTCATTGTTGAAATACTGATACAAATTAAGAAAACAGTCCATAGAAACAAGATTCCTATGAGGCAGAATAAATACATTTTGGTAGACTGGCCTGTGGCCCAAAGTAGCCTTTTCCTTTTCTTTTAATTTTTATCACTGTTAGGACAGAGAACAGTTTTACTAATTTACAAAGAAACGACAAACAAATAAAAAGTAAAACATCATTCAATTTTAAGTGTGTGTGTATGGGGGTCCCTATGAATCCCTACATATTTAGAAGTAAAGACCAGTGTTATCCATCTCCTGACATAGTTCATGAAGGATTTAAGGAGAAAGGTTCATTGAGCATAATGAAAACTTAAAGTGGAAGGAACTCTTTGGTCATGGCTCCTTCTGCGTATAATAATAAGCAAAGCATGAGAGGCCAGATATGGACTGATCACACAAATAAGACACTTTGGACTGTTAGTCTCAAAAACTGGGGAATGATTTACAATTGCAAATTTCAACATCATTCACAACACAACCAAATCTTAGCTTCCAGGTGATTTCATAAATGACTGGTGTCAAAATCTTATGATTGTCACTTTTCCCTAGTATTTCGGAATATGAAACTCGGGCGGGGGGATGACAACAACAACAACAAAAAACCTTCAATGGCTAGGTAATCTGAACAGGAAATTTATTATTTTTTTTAACAGTTTATGAAATTATGTATCTATATTATTGTTAAAAGCATTTAACTAGTGCCAACACTCATGGGGGTTGTTAATTCCCCGTTCATACGCCAAAACAGTATTTTCAAAAACAAATGTTATTTTCTTCCGTTTTGAATGATAAGTCAAGAACTTTCATACCATACTTTTGGAGAAAATTATTTTTCATAGGAAGAACTGTTATGGCAAGAGTATACAAACACAGAGTCATACGATGTCCTTTCTTGCGATAAGAGGCGAAAAGCGATGAACCTGACACACTTGGGAGTTTATTCTCTTTCTGAATTATGAACTTGGTCTTGCCCATATTAACATAAAAAACGAGAACCTGTTCACACTGTACTAATTACACACGGAGACCTCTGCTGCTATCTCCACCGTGTAGCACTGTCCTCGGGTTAATTCTGCTTTGTTTTAGTTCCAGACAAAGGCCAACAAACAGTGTTTCCCTATATGAGACCTCTATCAGCCGCATTCCTTCACTGCATCAATTATTTCTTGAGAATAAACCTTTGCCTTTGTTCCCCAATCCTAAAACAATGAATCTGCTCTGCAAGCTATTGGGCCGCCCCACCTAAGCATCAGCAGGAGTTACTAGAAGAGGCACAATGAATATATACTTGTCCCTCGGTATTTGCAGGTTATTGGTTCCAGGACCCTCCTCAGAAACCAAAACCCCCAGATGCTCAAGTCCCTTACATAAAATGGTGTAGTATTTGCACATAATCTACTCATATCATCCCATATACTTTATATCATCTCTAGGTTACTTATAATATCTAATATAATATAAGCTCTATGTAAATACTTGTTATACTGCACTGTTTAGGGAATAATGACAAGAAAAAAGTCTGTACGTGTTCAGTACAGACTCAACTATTCTAGGCCTATACATAGTACACATTGGCAATAAGATAACATTTAAAAAAATATTTTCGTTCTGCATTGGTTGAATTCATGGATGCAGAACCCACAAGTACAGAGGGCTGACTGCACGTGCTATTGAGGAACTAAAGGTAGACTGAGGATGCCTTTCTGTTGTCAAAAGAAGAGATGAACATGACATAAATGTATGACATTAGTGCTAATGTAAATGTGCTATTTACTGCAGCAGAGTTTAAAGGAGAAAGATGCCCAAGTAGGCTGCAGTTGAACCTGAAGCCAGAGAGAAGAGGCCAGACTTGGCCAAGAGTATCCAGTTGCATAGGACAAGGCTGGCTACAGAACCCAAATTGCTGTTCTCCAAATTGTAGCTTCTCTTCACCAAGCCACAATGTCTCCATAATCTATTTCATAGAAGAGGCAGGACTTAAGGCAAATCAAGCTGAACTGAGTTAGTTTGGCAGAGAAATACAAGAGGATGATAAAGAAAGATGATGAGCTGATAGTCTGACCAGTCATGGAAGGTGGGCCTCCTGGCTTAGCGTTGTGAGGGAAGAGAGTTCATATCAAGTCTGCTATCAACTCCCAAGGCTGACCTTCAGTGGCTCGCCTGGCCTAGTTACAGGCCTTGAAAACAGGCAAGACAATTACTGCCAGGGAAGGAAACAACAGAGCAGGACTTCTATTATCGAATCTGAAAGCCTCGTAGTTTGGCCTCAGCCTCACCCTTCCTCTTGGAGCCCGCCTGCTGACCTAGATGGAGACGTGTCAGAGCTTTTGAGTTGGATGCCCACGTGTATATGTGTTCCTTGCCCCCACCCCGACAATGAAATCTCACATTTCCTCTTTTCTCTCTGGTTTCATCTGGATTTTGAATGTTACTTAACATAACCTTGAAATAAAAGTGTTTTTTTTAAAAGATTGGAAACATATGTATTTGAGCTAATAACACTGTCTACATTTAAAAACGAAATAACTGTGCTATAATTTGTGTGAGTGAAAGAATCTTAGGAATCATCTAAGACCTATCATTTTATAAATGAAGTAATTCAGGTCAAAGAAGCAGGTGGTATTTCTTTGAAATTAAAACCCTTGAATTCTCAGATGTCTTGATCTGCCTGAATCTGTTTGAGTGAGAAGTGTCAAATGCAGGCAGAAATAACACTAAACTTAAATGTCAGAGATTCATATTTTGGTTTAATCTATGCTACCCATTACCATGGAGACTTAAAAAAAAATAAAGATGTTTACTTTCTTTAAATCCAGTTTACTAATATGCAACATGGAAAGATCAAGAGTTGGAGATAGACTCTGAAGTTTTTTTTCCAGACCTAAAGTTCTATGACTCTTTTCCAAGCCGAACAAGAGTAAATAATGAGAATAAAGTGTATATAACTTAAATGCTTTTACAATGATTATTTACAAAATTTTAAGCTAATCAAGTTTTACAAGGGTACACTTATTTTTTACATATTTTATTTCCTAGCCTCTGCCACACATACATATTTTTTAAATCTACAAAACTAGGAGGACAGGTTGACCTTAGCATTTAAGGGTAACAGAAAATGAGCCTAATGGACAATTAGCCGTTAAGAGTTGGATATATTTAGCAGTTTAGAAATGTACTATCAGTACCCTGAAAGTATTTGGAAAGTTTCATCATCAGTAGATAGAGCATGAATCATGTCTATGTCACTACCCAACCACTCATCTAATCTCTGCCACTGTGAATGCAAGATGCTATGTCTCCAGAGCTGGTTTGTTTCATATTTCAGCTCCACGCCACAGACACATTCAACAAACCAAAATAAAACCTGCTTTCTGCATTCACTGTCCTGAAATGGGTTAGTGATGTCTCCGCCTGCAGAATTCCACACCATGATCTTAATGAGCAAAAAAGCACTCAGAGCTGCCCTTAGCAGAGAGGACACCAAATGGCCAATGAAAAGGCCACACTCAAATTTCTTTGAAGGAGTCACCAAGGTGATAGATTCAGCAAAAGGCTGTGAAGTTCATATAAAATTTCACTAAAGCTTCAAACACTCTTAAAATAAATTTTCAGGTTGGTATGGAGAGAAAACAGTTTCTTAAGACTTCATTGTAGTGCTCATTTGGTCCCCTTTTAATATCCAATAACTTTTACTTCCATGAAGTAATGTCCTCTAATTGGTAACTCAAGAGTTATTTTAAAAGGAAAAAAGAAAAAAAAGTTCCTGAGGATCCCTGCCCATGTCCAAAGCAGTGGATTTACAAACTCAAACACACAGATCAAAAAAAAAAGGAACTCAAACACGCAGTCAAAGCCCACATTCTAAGACCCCTTATCTTCACAGGCTGGCAAGCAAACAATGCATGGCCATTGAAACAGTGTCCATGAATTCTCTTAAGGATGAAAATTCCAAGCACAGAGACAACACAGGAAAGGAAATAGAGGAGGCCAAATTTGTAGAACGAAAAAAAATTTCTTTGCTAAAATTTAAGAATACTAGAGGAGTGGCCAAAAGTACAAGGAAGTATTCATAGAATATTTCCTTTCAACACAATCTGTACTTATCAGGCCTAGGGTGAAATAATGAATCTGGGTGCTAGGGTGCAAATAAACTATATAGATTCTATAGCAGCGCAGCCCACTGTAAATATTATGTGAACCGCATCTGTAATTTTAAAGTTTCTTGTAGTGAGTTTTTTTTTAAAAGGGTAAAAAAGAAACAAGTGAAATTAATTTTAATAGTATATTTAATTTAACCCAACATATCCAAAATATCATTTAATATGTAATTAATATTTTTTTAAAAGGAGACATTTTATTCCTTTTTTTTGTACTCAGTCATCAAAATCCAGAGTAGCCTCATTACAAATGCTTAATAGCCACATGTGACTACTTGCTGCCATACGGAACAGAACATTTAAATGCATGCATAGTTTTAATGGTCTGGAATGCAGAATTGTCAAAATGCTATGATAAGCCAGGAGAAGGGGAAAAGAGATTTAAAAAAAAGCATATGTTCATCAAAGATGTGGCATAAATATTCCCTGTTGCCTGAGAAGGTGAAATAGAGATTAGGCAGACATGATATACGAATGACTTAAATTCAGGCGTTGGAAAGCACTTTATAGCTATTGGTACTGAAACATTTCTACTACAGGCATTTATATCATTCCTCTTCCTCAGACTACAGTACAAAAATGAGCATGATTTTAAAAATAACTTATAATTAGCTCTGAAAAAGGAAAGGGGATATCACATACTACTGCTATATATTCCATCATGTTTTTAATGATGAATCCTAGTGAATATAAAGTTACCCTCTATAAAACACTGAGTAATTTATGTAAACCGCAAGAAGGCATAATGAAGATATGCATTTTCCTTTTTAAAAACCTAAGGGAAAATGACAGTATAGTGAAAAGGAAAAAGACTATGTAAAACAGGAGAATTTGGAAAGAAATCAGATTTCCTGGCATTGAGCAGTGTCATCCCTCTACTCCAACAATTAAGATGTTAGGAAGAACAAGAAAACTGGATTCTAAAATATTTCCAATTTACTCCAGGCTTATATGCACACACAACTAATTATTTTTTCCACTGATACTCCAATGTACAATTAGTACAGAAACGTGTTCAACAAGAATAAGTGATTAAATATTTCATATCTGAATTACTTAACTTTTATTTGAATTTATTTCTAAATTTAACTGACAACTGATGAGCAATAAAATGGGCTTTAGTTTATTTTAAATGGTCTTCTTCTCCTTTAACTTCTGTAGTATGTAGCTGTCAAAGACGGTTTTTAATAACGACTCACCTATCAGGCTATATTTCAACACTGACATTATCTAGGTTTGGTGTCAGTAAAATACTTAGGTTAATATAGCATGAGAGGTTTTAGTTATGGGCCTCTAAATTTTGAGGCCTTGAGTCTGTATTAATATGCCATGACCTTAGGCACATTGCAACCGTTGGCTCAATCTGTCCATCTTCTAGAAAAATCAATGTAGCACTCTCCATCTAAATTGTAGGCTGCTTTATTAATAAATGCTTTTTAAAAGTATGTTACAATAAACAGTATTAAGGTTTACCTTGTTTGTCAAAAATATTTCAGCTCCCAGTGGTTCTCAGCTATTTTCCTGCCCAACCCACCAGAGGGAAATGACAAATCCTTAAGAATGACAAGACTTGTAGGTGGTGACTCAGTGATGTCAAAAAGGGAAGGTGCCCCCCCCCCCCCCCCCACACACACTCTCACTCTTGGAGAATGTATCTTGCCTATTAAAATCCACTGAGCCAATAACCTTGGAATACCAGAAGTTTCCTGCCTTTACTTAAAGGCTAAGGACCAAAGTGATACCCTAGAAAGAACTGGAGATACCCTAGAAAGAGCTGGCTCTTGCGGGGGAGTTATAGCTGAAAGATTTTATGGGAGACATTCCTGACCAAGATTCCCCACCCACAAGGTGCCACAGTGATCACTTTCACCAGAAATGCCACATAGAAAGGGAGCATGAGTCATATGGTTTTAATTCCTGCCCTATTCTTCAGATCCTCCAAATCGGAAGATGCAGGAATGTGTCCAGCATGAATCACCACGCTCTTCTGGGGCTTACGCTTCAGCACCTATCAGTGACTGGGAAGAGGAAATCAAATTAGTCAACCCTTAAGGATTCTCTAACACAGGCCAAGGTTTCCCACTGGCTGGTGACAAAGCTTCTCACAGATCACTGGAATCTTTCTCAGAGAATTTTCCTGAAATCACAGCCCTTGGCTGTCAAGCTCGATGATCAACAGGGAGTCACCTGTAGCCTCATTAGAACCATACCAGAGCCACCACGATCTATTTACTGGCCAGCTTTTCCAGTTTGCCCAGAATATCCCAAAGTCAAGTAACTAATGTTAAAATTATTACTTCCATTTACACAAACGTGCAGTGTAAGTCAATTTTTACAATGATTTTTTTTAAAGTGACAGAATGAGTAAGACAACTGAACTCCACTTCGCCTTGTATGACCTGGTCTAGATTTGTCAAGCACGTATCAAGAAAATATATAAACGCAATCGATGTTATAAAATATGAATACTTATTTTTTATTAGGTCAGTTTGTTTCTCCGCACTATACCCTTCCTTGAGAAGGCTTGTCCTTTATTCCGACATTTTTGGTGTTAAATGGTGATTTATTTAATGCAATGGTTATTTATTTATTTAAAATGGTGTTTATTTAATGCAATGTTTCTCAACTAATCTGAAGTGGAGCCGAGGTGGTGATGCTAACACAGGTGAGCGGCTGCAAATACAGAAGAGGCTTGCTTGCTGCCCACTCATCTCCTGCTGTGTGGTCCGGTTCCTAACAGGCCACAGATGGTATCAGTTTGCAGCCCAGTAGTTGGGGACCCCTGCTCCAAAGAAATAGCTGCTTGTTTTATGTAGTAAGTACCTATCTTAGGAATGAAGAGGGAAGAATCAGTATTTCATCTTTTTAAAAACTAGATTACTCAAATTTTGTAGGCGGGGTAGTGTTCATTAAACAGCTTCATCTCCCACAACTGTGCCTGCAATCCAGTTTTCGTACTCTCCCTCCTTTACAAATTACAACGTATTTAAAATAAATCTTCGAATTCTCCAAGTTTAAAAAGTGGCTTGTTCGCCTTACTCGTATTTTTCATACTTATATTTAATATTCCCTTAGAATTAAAATTGATTTCTACAACCAAAAGGAGAAACAAAGACACTCAAAGAGACATCCATTCACCTACTTGTGAAACCCAAAGCGTTCTAAATAAGATTAACTGAGACTAGAAACCCCAACCTCAAATTAAGAAAACTAAATTCATGTAGTCAGATATGTAACCCTAGGGGAATATGGCTAAAGGAAAATTATACAACTGGGACAAATGTTCATAACCAGCAGGTCAGAGATATCCCTCCCAGGCTGACCACCTGGCCCCTCACCGGTAGGGAATACACAACCGCCTGGGCTGCCCACACCAGGCTCACGGCAACAGCTTCTCTTGTGAGCTGGTTCAAGGAGATTTTATGTAAGTGCCCCTAGAATACAGAAAGAGGTTTCATGCTATATAACTCAGGGACTAGAGCTCAACATCACTATATCATAAATTTTATTCATGAAGAATTTAAACTATCAAGAGAAGTATGCAGCCTTAAGATAAGATGAATTACACAGATGTGTGCACAAATCCTGCTTTTGTAAAATGTGGCTTTAAAAATGCTGACTTTTTGTTTTATTTTGTGCTATTTTTAAGATAAAAGTGACCAGTAAAATGATAATCACAGACCTGAGAGGCATCTCAGTAATCACATAGTGCAAGCCCTGCAGTTTACAAATGAGAAAACAGGCACACAGCAATAATACACGACCTGGCAAGGTTACACTGAAGTTAGTAGATGAACTGACCATGAAATCCAGATCTTCTGACTCCTAGACTATTGCTCTTCCTGGTAGGGTAGGCTGCCTGTCATCTAAATAATATGCACACTCCTGGAAAAAATTGTAAGAGCTTTCATATATCCCAGCCTAAGTGCTCTGACTTAATTTATTAAAAATAAAAGCAAAGAATGGTGATATGATATCTCCATCTTTATTTAAATCTTATCTGTCTTCCTGCCAAGTTAAGGGCAACACAGACGTCTTCATTTTCTGTTTTGCTCTGCTGAGTTTTGTTTTTTCCCAATGATGTGATTCTATATATACCATAAAATGGAATCTTTCCATTTTTCTATTTGATAATTAATATTCACATATCTCTATTTTTAAGGACGGAAAGTAGACTGAGGTTGAAAGAAGAGTAAGAATGAAAGGATGGGGGTGAGGAACCAACACTGATGGTGCCACAAATGTACTGAGGCATATTTACAGCCAAGCGAAGTGCCCCATCATCTGTGACGTATGACTTTTAGTAACATCAATATTGGTTCTTACTGTTTCAATGTAATTAAAGAAAATAATCCACCTATTATAAAAGAACAAATTTCAAAGTTCTAGTTAAAGAGAATTCAAAAACAACGAAAAAACAGTGAGCCAGTGTTCTTTGTTGTTTTATAATATAGTACATTTAAGGTTTGATGAGTGCTCTGCGTGTGTGTGTGTGCACGCACGTGCTGATTTCAATTGGTTCTTACTGTTTCAATGTAATTAAAGAAAATAATCCACCTATTATAAAAGAACAAATTTCAAAGTTCTAGTTAAAGAGAATTCAAAAACAACGAAAAAACAGTGAGCCAGTGTTCTTTGTTGTTTTATAATATAGTACATTTAAGGTTTGATGAGTGCTCTGCATGTGTGTGTGTGCACGCACGTGCTGATTTCAATGTGTGTGTGTGTGTGTGTGCGCGCGCGCGCGCGCACGCACATGCTGATTTCAGGTTATGAGCAGTATGAAGGTTATACCAGGTTTCGCTGTGTTTGGGATTTTAAGAATAAAACTCAAACAGTGCACCTAAGGCAGATTTAGCCTGTATACCTTATTAGTTATTGATGTATTCCATTACTTTGTTATAAAACTAGCCTTTTATTTTTTAAGACTGTTCATTCTAAAAAGCCCAGAAATTATAAACTAATTAACTGAAAAATTTTATATCTGAATTGCATCAGAAAGCATTACTTCTTGTAATTACTAGCTAGATAAATTACTAGCTGAAAGTATATTTTGTTATGTTGAAAAAAAAAACAAAACTTTCCGAATTCTGAAAAATCACTAATTATACATAAAGTTCTTTTCCTTGTTCCCCAACAGGACCAACTGACTACAGTGGGGGAAATTTATTGATCCTTTAGAAAATTCAAATAAAAAAATAATCCAAGGTGCATAAAGAATTTGAACCTTTAAAAATGTTTTCTCACGTCAGCATCTAGGACTCAAGGGGATTATGTTCATGGAACAAGGTGCAGAGCAGACTGTGAGTGAAGGAGGAAGAAGAGAGTTGGGCAATTTCTCTTGTGATTTTTACCAGGTATAGCTACTATCATCAAGGCCAGCTTTTTACGGGGATGTACACACAAATATAAAAGCCTTAAGGCTATTGTGTTCAATTCATTTCATATTTCATGCAGTGCCTGGGACAGGACCTCCACTTGAGAAAGCTTAATAAAGAACTGTGTTGAATAAGTAGAACAAGATTCAAGAAGTACGTAGACAATGACTACCTCTAACCTGCTAGGAAAAAAAGGGATCCCCATACGTAACTCCTCACAATCAAATTCCTCAGAGATTAACATTCTGGAATTTGAGATCATCAAGTTTTCCAATTGAAGGAGATGTCTTATGCATAATTTATAAAGCATTCAATATTGCCTTAATATTGATCAATATTGTGTGGATATTCAATAAATGACCTATAATAATGCAAATGTAGAAAATGGCATTTCTCCTATTTAGATACACTAACTCAATTGCGCCCTAGGACAGAAACCATAACACAATATTCCTTCTTACCTTCTTCTAAAGAAATAGAATTTTTAATTGGGCATGCTACCATTTCAGTTGGGCAAACTATTTCACGCAACCAAATCTGTATATTATTACCTAATTCATAACCCAAGTGTACAAAACCATGCTTTTTAATTCACCCTAAGTATTTTAGCTAAATTATCTCTCTCACACATACATACAATTAGAATAGACACAGACACCCCTGTGTCTGTAGTATGTGTGAGTATAGGTCCCAATCATTTTGAGATGGCAGATCATGGTGACAGACTCAAATATTTCTTAAACTCCCTCTCTCTAATGCATTTGTCTGTGGGGGATGTTTTAAAATGTGACTAGTTGAGAACCAGAGCAAAGAAATTACAGAATATTTAATAATAGAAGAGATACAGATTGTGATATATAAGTTGTAATACATTACTTAGTTTTCTTCAAAACTTTTGTGTTACATAGTTATAGATATAATACAAATATATGTCTGTTTATGAGCAAAATTGATATTTCATCCAACAGTACATGGCTAGACAGCCTGTGTGTATTTAGAAGACAAAACATGACCATAATAAAGAAGACAGATGAGCAGTAATATAAAATAGATGTAAAAGGAAGGCATGATTTATGCCCAAGTCAGACAGAAAACCTATGGTACTTCATCGATCCCATCTATTCTGTCCGAAATTGTAAACCCAAGAGTGGAAGAACAGTAGTGAAGAAATACGCATATACAACATATACGAGACACCCCAGACAAGGCAGCAGCCAGACTACCAAGAAGTGGTCTTGTTCTTGTTGTTTTATTTCCATCAATAACAATTTCCTGATTAGAAAATTAAATTGTTTGGCAAGGGCTTCAGCCCTTCTCAAGAGAAAGCCCCTTTGGCCACAGGTGTAAACTTTTACTTATAGACTCTGACTCTACCCACAGGCACTGTGACAGCTCATAGCTAATAGGTTCATTATGAGTCAAGGACAAATAGAGAAACCCGTGAAACCATAGTGAAACACTAATGTTATTCTGTGCAGTTTCACATAAATATCAGTACTTAGAATGTTTTACCAAATAACCAGCTTTCAATCGACTAAAAAAGGACCACAAGAAATCCTTAGCCTTCTGGTTACTCAGGGGTGAAGGGTCAATAGAAAACACCTAAATAAACTAAATTGTCTAGCACATCATTACAAATGACATGTGAAAACATGTGAATGTTTTCTTAAAAGAAACACATATTTTCATCTTAATCACTCTATTTAAACTACTCTCAAGGGTCTCAAAGACTGCCCATTCACTGAATGCAACCTTTTTATTATGTCTCATTTTTCTTGGCCTCCTTGCAATATTTTAACTCCTTGGTCATTCCTTAACTCTGGAGATTTTCTTCGTCTTTAGCTTATGTTGTACTGACTTTCCCTCTAACCTCCTTCAGCTCCACATTTGGGTCCCAAGATGCAGTTTTTCTTATTTCTTCTCTTCTCTAGATTCTAGCTTTAAAGTATCAACTTTACTGCATTAGAGTTCTAGGCCCAAGATTAGGTGGCTTCCCCTAAGTTATCTTTGTAACAATCGGCATTCTTTATCCTCTTTCATTAATCCAACAGAAATCTACTGAGTATTATCTGTGTGCCAGGATTAGGGTTACCAAGAAAAACAAGGTCACTGTAGTGCCAGAAAATATAACCACACTCATTAGTGGGATAAGTCTTAAAAGGTTTAACTGAGGGCATGAAAACACCTTATTCCAGTGGTCGAGCACAAAGCAGTGAACGCGACCTGGGTTCTATAAAAAATCACATGCAGAGAAGTTAGCAAGACAGGAAGAAAGGGAGATGAGAAGGTGCATGGTATGTGCAAAGGTGTGCAGCTGAGGGTGTGCTGGAACTGCACACACTTCACTCAGCAGAGCTAGAACTAAAGGTGCTAGAAAAGGAAGACGGTCTTCCCTCTCACTCTGAAAATCTGGTGTTGGTACTTCGTTACTTTAGTTAACAGCACCAGCAACCTTCTAGTGACTTATACTTATATCCGGAAAGGCCTAGGCTCCCTTCTCTTCCTGGGATCCCATATCCAACAAATGCCAAGCAGAAAACCTCAGCTGGTTTCATCTACTTCATGCCTAAGTTTTAAGGCCAAGCTCAAATGCCATGTCTCCAGGAAGGCTTTTCCAACCTCCAGTGCAGACAGAAGTGATCACTCCTTCAAGGATCCCCCACTACTTCCACTATCTGTATTTGTGCTCAGCTCCAGGATTTGAAGAAAAGCTGAAAGGAAACAAAACTATTTCTATTCATATTTGAACTACAGTATTTGTACACATCAGGTACTCAAAGGTGCTATCTTTTCTCCAAGTAGGTTTTTTCTTTCCTACTTATCTTTACACTGGCTCTTATTATTATAACAATCTCATATCACTCCATTAGCATAGTCAACATAAATTAACTAAGCTGTGTTCTATGTTTTTAATTAAAAGGCTCCATGGAAGGAGGGGGACCTAGGTTAGCTGCAGAACTCCTTCCGAGTTTAGAAATCTGGTCATCGATCTTATAACATATGGTTATCTAAAAATTGTTAGTATTAAGATTTCTAATTATAAAACACTGAGAAATAAACTGTTTTAAATCAACACCTTATAAGGTGATTTCTCCAAACTTTCTTAAACACCAAATCTCTTAACACACTGGAAATCATGTACTTCAGTCTTGCCTAAGAATGTAAACACTGTCTTATGGCACTTAGTAAAATAGAAACTAGAAAACAGAAATTCTCAAATGGGCCTCACATTAATCATTTAAATGTCTTATATTAAAAGCAAGTAATTTCTAATAAATAGAACAACCTTTATTGAGTCAGGCTTGTCCAGCAAAAAACAATCTTGAGACATTGTTAGGTCACAATGAAAGACGGTAAAAATATATTAAAATATAGTGGCCAACAAGGTGACAAATTGTTTTAGCACTTTACGTTAGGGATCAATTTTCAGGCCTCAGGTCTGCCTATCTTGATGCAAGTGTTAGAAAACTGATATCTCAAATACTCTAAAACACTACTCCAAATATATAAATATTTTTAAAGTTAAGACAAAAACTATTTAAAGTCTCACTGAGAGCAAATCCTGAATAAAGGATAAAGACGCAGAAATACAATAGATTCCAATTTGTTTTCTTCTTTCTGCATATAAATGAATCTGTATAAAAATTACAATTGACAGATCACCTCGCCGATGCTATAATAATCCATATACTTTTCACAAGCGTGCTGCTAACCTGTGGGCATACTTTCATAAAACGAAGGATTTTATTCAAAATCATTTAGCAGCAATCATCTTGTGTGATTAAGTCACAGATATTAACTGAAGCAGTATTTTGCTGACACTTAATTTTTCTTTCTGGAATCACACGATTTTTCTTCACTCCTTCATTATATAGAGAACATGCCTTTGGAATGTACCGGGGAGTGAACTTCGTGGAGCTTGTCTGGAGAGGGCTCAAAAGCATCCTGAGTAATAAGAAAAAGCCTCAAACATAATTTTGATTGTGCTTTAGAACAGAAAAACAGACTTTCCTAGCCTAGCAGTGATGCTTGGAAGGGAACTGGAACACAGACTTCATTACACTGTATTGATCTTGCTAAACAAAGGGTTCTGAATGTATTGATTAGCTCAGATTAAACCCCTAACTGTTTGCAGGACTGTGCATGATGCGAAGGCCAGTTCACTGAAGAAGCAAGAACAGAAAGCACTTTGTTCTCTGGCAGCCACAGAGCAGCATTTTACACTAAGTAGTAGATTAACATGATTAAAATAATAGACAGCATTCAGTTAGAGAAATGGGCAGGGAGAAAAACTTGTGTTAAACTCAAAGATTTCTTAGCTTTAAAAATGATGTAATAAGTTAAAGATACAATGATCTAAAAAGAATATTTTCTTTGCATATGTCTAAGCAGGAAAGCAATTTCCTCTCTTAATAGTTGTTCCCTTGAAGCCATCAAAATATGTCTGTAGTGATTTTCTTAAACCCTGAATATGCAGCAGTCTTTCCATCCGACGCCTCCCTCCGCACTTCACTGTGAAGTGGTGCATGTGGGGAGGGGTAAATCCAAACCTAATTTTCAGGTTCATGTTGTACATCTGCTCATTTTCATTTGGAAGGACACGATTTTCTTTAGTCAAACTCAATTTTCATTCAAAATAAGCCTAAATATGCTGCAAACTGATTTTATTACAATAAAATATTGCTGCCAAAATTTACGGCAGGTTTTAATCTCAGAAAAAGAGACACCATATTCCTTTATCCTGGTTTGCAGAACACAGGCCAAGTATGTGTTTCCAAATTTTGTTTATGTCCATATTTACACTTGCAAAGAGTTCTCCATTTTAAAACAAATAAAAGGAAAATCTAAACACCAGCCAAGGGCATGTTTCAGAAAAGCCTTTCCACCTTTTCTTCCAAATTCAAAGGGTTAAGTATTCTGATCTACTACCTATTCACTCCTTATTACTCTACCATTACTACTCCAATGTTTCAGTATCTAAAAGAGAGGAAGATAAAGATTTAGTACTAAATCACTGCATTAGTCTCTCCAGTATTTGTCTTTTCAACCTTATTGACTAATAATAACTAAAGTATGACTCACTTTAAGAAATAAAGTAATTGGTTGTAGTTTGTGGGGTGGGGGTGGGCTGAAATCCAGCCCAGGGACTGAATTCAAACTTGAATCCAATCAAAATCCTGGTTTAGCCACTAAAGGGCTGTGCAGTGCAGTATGTCAGGCAAGCTATCATGCCTTTTAGTTTTGGTATTACAAGGCACACACTGCCTAGTCACTGGGTCGGTTCTGAAATTTTAAGATATGTTATTTGAAAGCAGTATCAGATACAAATCTGAGTTATTTTTTTAAAATTGCCTGAGATTTAAAATCTAATATCTTTATGTCCACTTTATCAGAAAAATACCATAGGAGTTTTTAGCTGAGGAGGGAGAGGAGAGAGACTTCTCCTTTAATATTTATGTTTCAGTATATGAAGTATGAAAAAACTCTTTAAGTTCCTTCCCCTGAAGGTCAAGAGTCGAGAAACCCAGTACATTACTGTACCACCATTGATTCATTTAACCAATATTTACAAAGTACCTAGAATGAATAAAGGAGCTGCTGCCACTCAATACATTGAATGCAAAACTAGTATCTGCCAGGAGTGATTCCAAGGAAGACAGGAGGTGGAAAGGAGTAAGATTCAAAGAAAATATTATTTAATTATTATTCTTTTTAAAAAGGGAGCCAAGATCAAGTGACAATACAATGGGAAAGAGGAGGAATGAGGCACTAAACCCAGAACTTGTTTTATAAGAATAGGTATCTCTCCCCTAACATATAAATTTATTAAATGTAAATATTAAATGTAAGTTAACTTGATTTCTGAACATACTTCATGTTGAAAACGGAGTTGCAAAGAAAAAAGTACTAAATCATCATAATGAACATTTACTTAGCATTTACTGTGTGCTGGGCATTTTTTTTACGTACTTTATAGATACTAACTCATTTACTCATCCTAACAGCCATGTAAGATAGGGACCAGTATCATGTTCAGTATTTGAAGGAAACTGAAGGGGCTAAATCTCAGGTATGGTTTATGACGTACAGCTCACCACCCCAAATTACAAAATACATACATTTACGTTTAAGAAATATTTGGGGGTGTAGAAAATAAGCAAGATGGTATCATCATTTTCCTTAATTGTGAAATGAAAATATTATGGAATTTGGAAAACATGAAAACTTATCTGAAGTATCATATTTTTACAGGTAAAGAGAAGGAATCTATGGTCAAATGCATTGTCTAACATTTTGAACTGCTCAAGCTGACAGGAAAATGGTTCACATTTAAAGAAACACAGGGAAACATCTAATAAAAACAAGATCATTAAAAGGTCATATATTGTTATTCTAAGAGAATATCCATATGTTATAAAAACTGTACAAATATATTTTTTGAAAATTGCCATTATCAAGAAAAATAAACTTAGATATCCATTACTGCTTAATTATATATTGTCCTCAAACAGATGCATGAAATAACATTTAAATAGAACACCTGGAGGAGGTAATGTGACTATATAATAAAACCTTTAAAAAATCAAAATGAATGATTTCTTTAAAATACAGTAGAGTCTATAATCCACAACCGGTTGTTAAAATAATTATGATAACATGTCTGCAACTCCTAAACTAGTATCTGGAACTCAAGCACATTTCATACACTCACATAAATATAAAATACAGTCAAGGACTTCTAATCTCTCATCTACAAATAATTACCTTCAAAAAACATCTTAATATTGGATAAACCTCTTTAATTTTTTAGTCTCTTAAATAAAGAAAATGAGTGAGTGATACCCATCAATTTCAAACATTATTCAGTGTGTTGTGCTTGGCACAAGAGATAGAGATGTAAATAAGACACAGGCCATCCTGGCAGAACTGCTACCAGAGTATGGAAAAGCGACTTCCTAGAGGTAGACAGAGGGGGACAATAGGTTCTGGAGAGACATTATCAGTAAAGGCAAAGACGTGGTAGTGTAATCAAATGGTGCAGCCAGGACCCATCAATAATAGTTCTATATATGACTAATGCCTAGAATGTCCACAAGGGTTACGGGGCAAAGAAACTGTGGAGGCATGCTCCAGGGCCAGATCCGAGACCTTGCAGGCTAGGCTAAGGCAGCTGTACTTTCTACTTAAGGCATTCACAGGCCCACGTAGGCCCAAGGTGAGTTCTTAGGCAGGAGAGACACAATATAATATATGCCTTGTGTAAAGAATTTCAGCAGCAGTACAGAAGACATCTTGAAGAGGAATTGTATTATAAAGGAAAAAAAAAAGATAAGTATTGTGTTACTTATTAAATCATCTTCTTTTATAAAGAAAAAAAATGACTGTCAAGTTATCCAATCCACCAACCTGATGTGGGAGAAATAATACTAAAATCTACAGGGCTTTTCCCCCAGCTCCTGTGGGAGCAGTTATGGATTTAGTTGATGGATTCAACTTCTGAGTGGCTTGGGAATTTATAAGCTTCCCCTTAATAACAGTAAATTTAAATTCTGGTAGCTATAGTGACAGGTTATTCTAGTTCTATCAGAAATTTGGGAAGCAGCCATCGGTTCAAGGCCCTGAGGCACAGGGAAAATACCTTCTTCACAGTGAGCAATGGTCACACCAATTTACGTATTGAAAATACAGTTAAGATTGTATTTAAGATGATTAAAATAATGATCATTCCACTTTTTAATAAGGGAAATAATTGTTCACAGAGCAACAAGGCTAATTACAATACAGCAATTTAAGCCATGCCAAACTGATTAAATATATAAACAATTAGGTTCAGAAAAAAGCGGGGTTTATTATGTTTGGAGGGAGAGTTGCCCTAATCTATACAAGTTCTTTGAAGCTATTTCAGTACAAATACAATTAGGAAATTCTTTCATAAAAGAACAAAAATGTGTGATATTTCCTCTTTCATTTTTATATACATATAAGCTCAGCTAATTATAAGCTTAATACATTGCAAAGCTTCCTATGCTCAGGCATCAGACTACATAAGTGATGGTGGCCAAGGATGATGGTGGTCAAATATTTTACAAAACTAAATGATTACCTACAGCTTACAATCCTAAAAGAATGCTCAGTGACAAAGATTTTAGATAACGAATGAAAGGATAAATGATCCATGACTATTTGGCTGCTATCCTGAGACATCTCCAACATTCCCAGGACACGTGACTAAAGGAACTAGTAAAAAAATATGGTCAGAATACTACTAACAACTAAATGGAGTTGATGGCAACTCATTATCACACTTTCGATATGTTTTAAAATTTTTATCATTAAATTCTTTGTTTTCTTCTGTAATCAAATATAAAATTAAAGTGAATTAATAGGTCACACTAGGATATGTAATTAGGTTCAGAAAACCTTTTTAAGTTGTAACTAAGTCTGGTAATTTTATCATTTATGTAATTTCATAAATTATGTAAGCATCGAGAGCTCTCTGTATACAATATAATAAATAATAAGTGTGTACCTAAAATATCAGATGTATGTATATTTATTTCTCATGTATTTGGCTACTCTACAAAGAAAGCTGACTGCTAAACTATATATATAATATCTAAATTTTTCCTTTAATATGTTTCAGTGGCATTCATAAATTAAGGAGCTAAGTAAATGCTGGGTATAACATTAACCCCATTACAAATGAAGCTATCCTCCCACAGAAGGACACAAAAATATAATAGAATGAGTTTTGCCACATGTTCAGTACTCATTGTTTACTGGGCTCTGGCAGATACACCAGTGGCACAAACCAAAGTCTATGTAAATTGCTGTTTTGATTATATCTGAAAGTAAATGTGTAAACTAATTTCTGATGCAGCCAACAACAGACAGGTCACACCCATTATCTCGAAACTTTTATATAGGTGCTTCAAATGTTTCATAATTCACTCAAAACAATTAGACATCGTACATTATGTGTTTATTTCCCCTCATATAGGCAAACAGACCTTAGATTGCCAGTGTGTGATGTGGTACGTAGCTACTCCACTGAAAATTATAATTTGCCTCTCAAAACATCATTGAGTCCAAAGTTGACATATACTTAATGCTGTTATTTTTCTCTGGAAAAAAGGTTTATTTCCAACACTTTAATATGCTTAAATCACAGCTATAAAAAGTTTAAACTTACAAATAAAACACAACCACTTGCATATAAAAATTTATCTACAACTAAAAAAATTATGGTAATTATGAAAAAATATTTCATAGAAGTCAGCCTTGATATCTTTGGTAAGCATAAACCAAAGATAAAAATATCAATACCTTATTTTTCTTAATGAAAGTCCAGCTTATGATTTGTAAAACAGATGAATATCAATTAGACTCTAGTCCTGCCCACAACTTGAAAAATACAAATTATTAACACAAAAAGTGAATGATGACTCTATATGTTATAATCATTTATATATCTTTCTTACTACGCATTTTTAAGACATCTTGAACTGTATAAAAAAAAGTGTAATTAGGTCAAAAAGCAGAATTTTTGGAATAATGTGGCAATAAACATAATATCCCTGCTCTGTTACGTCCTTGGCAAGATCATGATGCAAAATGTATTTCTGACAATGTTTCCCAGTTGTTACAATTTCAGAACTACTGCCCTCAAAGACATGGGTATACACCCATCCCAAACAGGACACCTGTGAAGTAATTACGCTAAGCCTACTTGGTTTCTATAAAGCAGAATTAATTGACCCAAGTCGCGAGAAAAAGAAGAGCATCAAGACGTGAGCAGAGCAGCTGAGCAGGCCTCTTCCAGAGAGTCCTGGAGGAAAAGATTTGGGCTCCGTCCCCAGAGACTGAAATCTAAAATTGTGTTACTTCCTTGGGAGCACAGAAAGCTGTAACACTACCAAGACTTTTTAAAGTAGAGCTCGACTGTGAGAGCAATAATCCCTCTTTTAAAGCGGTTTAGGATAGTGAAAGAATTAAATTTCCATGAGGGGCTAAGACATTCATAATCTCAAATTTTGATGAGCTCCCTTCAAGACTTAATTAAAAATTTAGAATCAGACACGTATATAGCACACACATACTCATCCGTTCAATGCAATCTTTATTTTTAAAAACAGCTTTTTTATATCATTTCACCTAACCAAATATATAACCAAAAAATAGTTTAAAAAACCTGAAAAACAAATGTCATATTAGATCAATAAATACCAAATAATTTGTTGATAAAATGACCTACACAAAAAAGCTCAAATAAGATATTCCAAGTTCTACAATCTTTGAAGCTATTCGTTTCCTTTTAAGATTCTTTTGCCCTACTCACAAATCGAGAATAAAATATTTCATAATTTTATTCAAAAATACTAAAATGTGTTTTCTGCTAGGAGCTTGCTATAGACCAAAATTCATATGTTGAAATCTATTCTCGGATAATGATATTGTACGTAAGGCCTGTAGGAGCTGATATGGTCATGAGGGTGGAACTCCCATGATGAGATTAGTGTCCTTATGATAAAAAAAAAGTTTTAAAAAAAAAAAGCCCAATGAGTTCCTTTGCCCCTTCCACCACGTGAGGACAGAACGAGATGACCACTGTCTACAAACCAGGAAGCAGACGCTCACTGAATCTGCCAGAGGCTTGATCTTGGACTTCCCAGACTCTGGAACAGTGAGAAATAAAATTGTTGTTCATGAGAGATCCAGTCTATGGCATTCTATTATAGCAGCCGAAGTGCAATAAGACAGAACTAAAGAGAAAAAATTTCTCAGGTAGTGAATTTTCTGTCCATCTTTTAAAATCTAACATTCTGAATGACTTTTGCATCCCTACTTTGCAAGAAAAGAGACCACAGGAGTAAAGCTGATCAAAGTCCCTCTGCAAGCACACTGTGGGTTTTTAATGACACCATACTTCACATTTAGGCAAGTTACAGGAACACTTTAATAGAATCTTCACGTAGCACATCAATCACTGCCATGGTGATTTTCTATTCAGACCTGACCTAGAAAAGGACTTTAAATTTTCCTCCTCTTCTCTCTACTCTACAGTATAGTCTTATAAGAAAATCAAAATATTTTGGAAGACATTTAGAAAAAAATATTGATCCATTTAAACAGAAAAAAAAAAAAGAAAGAGAAGAAATTGTTCCCAAATGTGTTTGTGTGTGTATGGCCTGAAACAGTATGACCCTACTGCTTAGTTAAAAATTTTCTTTTTACCCAAATATTTTCCACTCATTTCATAAGCTAGCATCCCATTCTCACATTCCTCAACTACTACTTCATTTTTTAAAAATTTTTCTATACTATTCCTGGAAATACATGATACTCTCAACCTCATTTCTAGGTAATTCTCCAAACTTTTGTTCATACTAATTCATTCACTTGATCTACGAACTAGTGATTAAAGCCCATGTCTGCCAGGCATTTTGCTAGGCTTCAGGGGTATTGGGTAAACAAGTGACAGAGTCTCTACCTCATGGTGCAGACCACCATCTTGGAACCATAGCAGAAAAGCAGACTCCTGATCAAAGCAACACCTTTCATCTTTCTACCGTGATACTTCCCCTTTCTGGCCATAATCACACAAAGCAGCTTCTTACTCCTCTGAAGTTATGAAGGCTGTGTTTTCACCCTCACTAAGACCTTCAGTAAGACCCACTGTAAGTTAGGATGCAACTCATCTCACATAACAGAAAACTCATCTTGTACTGTCTTACACAATCGATGGAGTTTATCAACTAACATAACAGAAGTCCAGGTACAGAAAAAGCTCAGGATTATATTAATTCAGCAGTTTAGTAATTGCATCAAAGGCCAGGTTTCTCTCTACTCTGCCGAGAAGTCGATGACTGGCCAGAACTCTTGAGAGTATTTGCTTCTTTATTCCTATTAAGGTAAGGAGAGAACCATGGAAGAAAGGGGCAGAAGGCTGGGGGTGGAGGATGGAGTTGAGAGACAAAACACAGACAGGCTGAGAGGAAGCACTATTTTCCCACACTTGACCTTACAGATCCAAAGGGTTCATGATGCTTCTTTCCTGGGACCAGAGGTGGACTAAGCTAAAGCCATGGGCTGCACAGGGCGGCCAGGAGTAGATACTGAAACAGTAATTGAGGGAGGGATCTCAGGGGAGGCCACCATAAACTGATTTACACAAAACATTATTCATCTACTGTTTACAGCCTTTAATATTAGCTTTATTACCCTCTCCAGAATCCATACTTGCCCAATTTTCTTTCCCAGCTTTGAATAACTCCCGCCCCTTCGGCCAATTCAGCCCCTTACACCGGCACTCAAGGAACAAGACTTGGTGTCACCAGCCTACATTTTGGGGGAGTATTCTCCAATAAAAATCTTTTTCCTATTGACAATCTGATCTCACATACATACTACATACTCCTTATCTATTTCTCCTTTTTATCTATCCAAACTGCCATTCTCCAAAGTGTTTTCTCCAATAAATCATCCCTGCTGGATCTAGTCCCTCACTTACCTGAATTTTCAGGCAAACTCAATGGAAACTGCATGGCACATCAGGAAGAGCACAGGAGTGGGAGTCACAGACCTGGGTTCAACTCCTGGCGCCACCACTTGCTAATGGTATGCCTTGAATAAACCACTTTAAAACTGTTTATATACATCTGAATTTCCTTACCTTTAAAAAAGGATTACCACTTTTGCTGGGTCATTTTAAAGACTAAAGATAATTTCTATTAAGAACCTGGCACATACAAGATGATAAATAAAAAAATCTGTTATGATTATCAATCCATGAAATCTCATTTGTATATGGTCTCTTGTCACTCTCTAATGCTCTAATTTGCTAGATTTTCCCTTAACAACTAGTATTCTGGGGCAAACAAGAAGATCCATCTCTATATCTGTACCAAATTAACTACTGGTCCCTATATCTAGCAAAACTAATATGCCGCTTCACAGGGCTACATTCATCTTCTATTACTTTCCATAGGAATGAATTTCTTTTTCTTAAGTAGAAAACATTCATCTCTTAAAGTAAGCTGAGTAGATAATGATGATACAAACTACCTGCTCCCTCAAGACAACAACAAAGAAAATAACAACGAAGAGTTTTTGAGAACCTATCATAGTTCAAAAAGATGAAACAACAGGACCAAAGAACTGAGAACTCTTGGTACACTCACTAAAATCTCAGAGCAGAGCAAAGTTTATGATTATTTTTAAAGAAAAAAAGAAAAGAAAATAAATGTGCACCTTGACTGGCAGCATGGATTTTGAAACCCCAGAGAAGTGAGTAAGTCTTGGCACCTGGGGCCTGAGAAAGTAGAAGGTGCACGAAATGCTCCAGCAGAAGTGGCCTTTATGAGCGGCACTGACCTAATGGGCTAGAGGGAAAGGGCTCCAAAAAATGGACAGAAATAGGAAGACAATATCCAGACCGCGGTGGGCCACTTATTGATTCTTGTGATTCTACATGAATCACTCCAGCTCTGTGAATTCAGTTTCATTATGTGAAAATAGAAATCCCCCACCCCCACCTGACTCATAGAGTTTGGGGCAGCTAAAATAAAATTTATGAAACTGCTCAAGAAGTACAACACTAAGCAAATATAATACATTTATAAAGAATGGTTCTGAATGCCAACTAGAAGGCATTTCTTACACATTTCCACATAGCACTGCTTAAATGACCATATTGTGAGCACCAGCCATCATATATTAATAATCAGCAAAACGAAGGGTAAATCTGTTCTTAATTGCCTAGTTTATTTAAATAACTACTAAACCTCTGAGAATGGGGCACTAATATGGATTGAGAATTCATGCTACCTACTAATTTGCTAATCATTAGCAGAGTGACAATACCATACTGGGGCTTTATCAACTTGAGCAGTTCACGTGAGATTACCTCATAAGAGACCATTTTCCTACAATATAAATGCAACAAGATATTTTAATATGTCTTCTGCATTGACAGAATGGATGACAAGTCAGCAAAAGATGCCACAGCATATCTACGGGACTGAACTAAAGGAATAATTACATATATGCATAATGTGAAAATATGCAGGATTTAATTTCACGAATAAATTAGGAGAACAAATATTCAGCTCTGTTGAGATTTTTCTCTGATCAGATAGTTCATTAAGGTGGCCCATTATTTTCTGCCTTTAAAACCACAGAGAAATTCTACAAAGAAATATTTATAATTTAAGGGATTACAACATTATGACTAC
>NW_006442107.1:19743455-19745300 GCF_000325575.1 Pteropus alecto | reverse complement strand
CAAGTGTTAGGCAGGCACTGCTATTTTCCAGGCAATGCATAGTGTCTTCCTTACACACAACAGAAAACAAGTATTTGCTGAATGAAGGTACAGAACACAAATACTCTCCAGGCTCTGAGAATTTCCATATCAGTACTTAAATTCATAATACCTGTTAATATGAGAATACTTCAAGTGAAATTCCTAAAGGAAAGACAAAGTAATAATGAACTGGCCCTTATTTGTAGGGCTCAGAAATGCAATACAACAAACTGCTGAATAAAGTCAAGTGCCAATATGAAAGGAGAACATCAGGAAGGCCAGCTGATGTCAGAGGAAAATCAAATGCAGTATATTAGGTGCTTCTCCTCTGACAGAAATGTCCTTGGTTAGACCACACCATCAGCAAGTAAATGAAGGGGCCAGGAAGAAGGAGCTGAATTTCAGCCCTAGGAATTAACAGGCCGTTTTCTTTGTCATATATATTTTTTTTCTGCCAGGTAAGCGAAGAATCTTACTCTCAATTTATTAGCACTTATATTAGAATTCCCTAATCTCCTTAATTGGGTGTCTGGTGAAATAAATACTCATATGTTTAAAATAAATATGCAATACATGTAATACAGTGTATACATATATATTCTAATCAATCGTTAACAAAATATTCATCAATATCTATGCTAGATGCTATAATATCTGTCCAAACAAAGACAGAAGGTAGGCTTCCATATAAATAGGCAAGAGAGAAGAAGTAATATACAACCTCCAAAGTATAACACTTTCAAAAATCCATCTGTACTAATAGAGTTTGACCTAAAGAAAGGACACAACTGACCCGAATTGTGTTTCTGTCATGGAAATACACACTAAGGCCAACTATGTAAGATTGGTGGAAGAACACCTTTGTTAGAATCTCCTGAAGTTCACCTGTAAAAATGCATATTCTTAGTATCCAGACCTTAAAATCTGAGGCAAGTTCCAGGAAATCTGCATTTTCAGAAGCTCACCCCAGAGTAACTCTCAAGCACCCTAAAATCTGAAAATCATTGATACTGATTTTTTTTTTAAAAAAAAAGAAAGTTAAAACAAGAGAACTTTGGAAGAATTATTTCCTAAATTTTTTAGTCTAGACACTAGGAACAGGAGTTAAACTGGAAAGCATAAAAGCATATAAGTAGTGCAGCATATTTAACAGCCAACTTAAAAAGCAGTGCAATTAAAATCGAATGAATGCATATGTTAAAGGGATACTTTCTCATACTGGAAATTTTAACCAGAGGAGAAATGATGCATTGTGACAAAGAATGACTAGCGCCTGGAGTGAGGCACAGAGGAGGCACATCCTGGTGTAAAGACACCATTCAAAAATGGTTGGCATTGTCAGTTTCATTCTTGATACAACACAGAGTATGAATATTAGTATCAAAGACAATTTCATTTGGAAAAAAGCCTAAAAGATTTTTTTCCCCCAAATAACTGCAAAGTAAAGCATCTATAGGAAGAACTTAGTCCACACCGAAAAAGAAAAAATAGATGAAAGTGTCAGCAACTTTTCCCTTACAAGTGAGCAAACTCCAACCAGAGTGATCTATAAAGAATTCAACAAGGAACAATTAAAGAAGCTAACTTCAGACTCCTGCAGAGACACAGGAGCCGGAAAAAAACAACAACAACAACAAAAAAAACAAAAACGGATCTCAGATCTCCACATACCATAAAGGATTCATCTTTGTTCTATGTTCGGTCAGTTTAGGGGACAACTATCTATTGACATAAAAGTTCTCAAGATGAAATGAAGACTTTGTAACAGCAATGGATGTGCTTTGATAAGATATGTGCCTTCTTGAAAACAGATAATTTTTTAAG
>NW_006442107.1:19710291-19743404 GCF_000325575.1 Pteropus alecto | reverse complement strand
AATGGCAGTAACTGAGCTGATCCAAATCCCATTATTTATACATTCATATACCTGCAATGGTTTAATCCATCAATTTGACAGCTTATATCATCTTAAACTTATAGATGTTACCATATATATGTACCTTTGTTCGAATGAGGATTTAAAATAAGTACTGGCATTGATTCTTGGGGCTATTATGTGTTTGGATTGCCAGTGGGGTCTCCAGATGGTATCGAACCAAGAGCCCTTTTGAAACAATTCAACTTACAGGTCTAACATTTTAGTTCAAAAATCAATTTTACAAGTACAATATGGTTAGCAGTTCATGTGAAAAACACCCAGGAGTTTTAGTTAACCACAATCTTAAACAGGGGTCAACAGAATGATGCCACAGCACACCATGTCCATCCCCTTTGGGCTGCACTAGAAGTGCTGCATCCACATCAGAGGCAAGAAGACAGCCTGAGCGGCATGCACAGGCACAGACAGCAAGGGCTCGTTTGTGGAGGGAACCTCAGTTTCTTCTATTTGAAAAGAAAGAGTAGACCAGAATGCTCAAATGCTGCTAAAGAAAATGTTTGATATTTAGCCTGCAGCAGAAAAGCTTTAAGGAGTCTACGTGATTATGTTCAGGTATTTGAAGATCTCTAAAACTAAGTTCCTACTACAGGGGTTTTGCCTGTTTTGTTGACCACCATTGCTCCATTCCTTGAAAAGCCCTGGTACATAACAAATGCTCAAAAACACTTGTTGAATGAAAGATGATAAAATAAATGACCTCAAAACATAAAAGAATACACTTGCTCTGTGTGGTGCCAAGATGAAACAGGCACCAGTGGGTAAAAATTTTAGGAACATATGCTTCAGTTAAACTTTTTAAGAAACCACTTTTTAACAGTTAGAGCTCTCCAAAGATGGAGCAGACTTTGTAAGGGAGTGATCTCCTCATTTGGGGGGAGAGAGTGGCAGTGGTATTCTTGCAGAAACTGGATAACCATCTGTCAGGGATGCTATAGCAATGAAAACACTGTTTATATCATCGAATACCACAAGGGTTTCATTTTTATCCTATCTGCCATTTCTGTCGAGCAAACCGTCTGCTGACACAAAATCATCAAGCTGAAATAAAGGATTTTAAACCATTCCAGGAGTGACTCAACAAAATGTGTTAGAGTGGTTCCCAAATGCAGGTACATGAAAATATCTGCGGAGCTTATTATAAAATAGATTTCTGAGTCCCACTTAATCTCATTTTTCTAGTCTACTCCATGCTCTTGTCCTAGCAATTATCTCCTCTCTTCTGCGCCATCACTTATTCCCTCCCTACTGGATTCTTTGTCATCATCATGCAAACATGTTACTCCCATTTTTGAAAAATCCCCTAATTGACCCCACTTCTCCTTCCTTTTAAAGAAAAACTCAATTTGTATCCAGCTTCCCTCCTCCACCAGACTGTCGAATGCACCCAAATTAAAGACACCAGTTACCTCCATATTGCAAAATTAGTGATGAATTCTCAGTCCTCATCTGAGCTGACCTTTCAGTAGCATCTGGCATAGATGATCACTCCCTTCCTTTGAAACACTCCCTCACTTGCCTTTTTCTCCTACCTCCCCGATGATTCTCGATTTCCATTCTGCCCCTAATCCTGATTTCTAACAGTAGGGTGCTGAAAGGCTCAAAATGAAACCATTTCTTTTCTTTCTTCAGTTTTCTCTTACTCACACTCAGATCCTTAGAGATTTCACCCTGGGTCATGGCTTAACTTACTGTTTATACACTTCGTACTCCCCTCTCTGCAGCCCAGCCCACTCCAGTGAACCCTAAGCCCATATTTAAATGTCTCCTTGACAACGCTGATATTCATCTTGACAGATTCAAACCAAGTTCCTGATCTTCCCCACCAGTGACTAACATCCTTCCCAGTGTTCAGACAAAACGTAGGAGTCATCCTTGACTCCTCTTTTCACACCACCCATCCAATCCATCAAATCCTGTCAACTCTATTTTCAAAACATTGTCAGAGAATAAAGCTGAACACCTATCTCGCACCATATGCAAAGATTAACTTAAAATGGGTCAGTGATCTAAATATTAAGAGCTAAAACCTTAAAAATCTCAGAAGAAAATATAGGGGTAAATTTTTATGGCCTTAGATTCTGCAATGGATTCTTAGACATGATGCCAAAAGCAACAGCAAGAAGAGAAAATAATAAATTAAATTTCATCAAAGTCGAAAATGTTTCTGTCTAAAAGAACATTATTAAGAAAATGAAAAAACAACCTAGAGAATGGGAGATAATATTTGCAAATCATATATCTGATAAGGGTCTAATATCCAGAATATATAAAAAACTCTTACGACTCAAAAATAAAAATAAACACTCTAATTTTAAAATGTGCAAAGAACTTGAGTATGTCTCTCAAGATGTACAAATGATACACATTACAAAATACTAAGCATCATTAGTCATTAGAAAAATACAAGTCAACACACTAGGATGTCTACGATCAAAACAAATGAAAAATAACAAGTTTGGGGATGATGTAGAACAACTGGAACCCTTGAATATTGCTAGTTGAAATATAAAATGCTTCAAGTGCCGTGGAAAACTGTGTGAAAGTTCTTCAAAAAGTTAAACATAGAATTACCATATGACCACTCAATTCCATTCCCAGCTGTATAACTCAAAGCACTGAAAACAGATAACAGAAAGAAACACCTGTATACACATGTCCATTCCAGCACTATTCACAATAGACAAAAATGTCCACCGACTAATAAATGGGTAAACAAATAGTTTACAAACTGTCAACTATATACATATATATAACACATATATATATGTATGTATATACACACACATACATATAATTATATACATAGATATAATGAAACACTATTTAGCCATACAAAGGAATGAAGTACTGCTACATGCTATAACCTCTAAAACATTATGCTAAGTGAAAGAAGCCAGATATAAAAGGTTTGTGGAATGGAGGGAGGGAAGATTTAGGTGAAAATGCTTAATGGATAAGGGGTTTTACTTTGATGTGATGAAAATTATTTGGAACTAGACAGAGGCTGCAAAATATTAAAATGTACTAAATTCCACTTTAAAATAGTTAATTTTATATGAATTTCACTTGAATAATTTTTTTTTTAATATTCAGAATCCAACCCCTTTTCCTACCTTTACGACTACCACCTTCGTCTAAGCCACTATTTTCTCTCACTTAGATTATCACTAGCCTCCTATCTGGTCTCCTAGTCCCCTCTTGGCCCGTTACTGCTCTAACCTCACGTGACCGCATCCCTACAACTCTGCCCCTTCCTCTCTCCGCTCCAGTCATACCAGGCTCCTTGCTGCTCCTTCAACATTCAAGACACACTCCTGAATCAGGGTCCTTGCACTTGCTATTTGCTTTATTTTAAATGTTCCCTCTCCCAGTTATCTATAGCTCTTGGACCATCTCCAACATCAGTTCTTACTCAAATGTCTCCTACACAATGACAACTCCCGTGGCTCTCCTGTGTAAACTACAGAACACACATTCTCCTTATTTCCCTTCTCTGCTTAATTTTTCTCCATAGCATTTATACCATCTAACATACAGTAAATCTTATTTATTGTATTTATTTTCTATTTCCCATTAGATGCTCACTAGAGAGAGAAAGGGGCTCTCTGATACTAAAAAGATGACTTTTAAACCATCTGGTTACCTTCTTGCAAATACATTTTCATAAGTGAAGTGTGACTTAACTTTCTTTAACACAGATCTGGCTGTTACTTTGTAAGAGAGCAGACTTCAGCTACTCGAATCATGAATAACTACAATAGGACTTTAAAAAAAAAAAAAGTGACCACTCAAACTGGCTCTTCTTAGTGTGTAGCATTACATTAAGAAAGCTGGACCTAAAATATATCAAAAGGCATCCAAGATAGTCCAAGTATTAAGTAAAGTCTAAATGATTACAATGAAAATGAAGGTTTTCATTAATTCTTAGGTTGATCTTATTATATACTTAATTGCCCTTAAAAAACAAACAAACAAACAAGGTATTAAATAAAAGTTCTCCATCCCTCAGAATCTACATAGCTGTGTTTCATTTGCAATACCAGAGAACTGATGATCAATATCCAAGAGAACCATCCTTAGTACTCAGTGCCTTTTTCCACAATTAGAAAAAAGTAAATTGCAAGTGGTTGGCAGACTGTATAAAATAAATATGTATATATTTAACTTTCAAATATTTTAAAACATTTATATATTCAATAATCAAAAAAAAATTATTGAAATAAAAAAGTAAATTAAAACAAAAACCAAGGTTTCATAACAAATTAATATAAGCCTTGAACACAGCAGAACTGCCTAAGATATATATAGCTTCCCATTTCAATAACACATGTACGAAAAATACTCACGTTGTTTTAAAAAGCAGTGCAGTTGTACAGTCCAACTAAACTAATAAAAAACATCTCAGTCCTGTCATCTAAAGAACCTTACTACAGCTTCCTCTGAATGTGTTAATGTGGACAAGCCTCAATCAGTAAGTAAACTAATCTAAATCAAATTCCATCTAGTTGAAAATAATCATCATGCACTGCCCAGAGTTGGGGAGTATGAATGGATTACTGAAAATATTCTTGGTAATTGCAGGTTGCTATTTATGTGGACCAGAAATGGAGGAGTTTACTTAGTGAAATGTCTAAGCGTGCAGACCACCAATGCAAAACATACGGGAAAATCACTCTTGACATCCACACTAAAAACAGCCTAAATCCTCTGCAATGTCACAGTGTGGTGGTTATTTCATCGTGTCAGATACACTGCTGGGTGACAGAATGAAAATTTATGATTGCAGTTATTTTATTTTCAAGTAATGTGCTACCACAAGAGATTTTTCTAGTTCAGTGGAGTGTAAGTTAAACATTAAAGACTAAATATTCTTTTCTAAAGCCTTAAATTTTTCTGCTTGTAAACAGACATGCACAAAATACTAATGTTGACAATAATTGAAAGACATTTTTTCATTATTGGGGGGTGTGACTGCTTTAGAGTCACCAATTCCAAAATATGTCTAGTAACATACAAGTCATGGAGTTAAGTGGGGAATGAGGAATACCAGCTCCAAAATAAACATTTCACAAGACACTTGGACAGTTAGATTAGTTCCCATTACCCCCTACTCTTCCCTGTGCTGTAAACCATAATGAACTTTTATAATCATCATTTTACCATCATTGGAACTAAATTAGGAATCAGAAAACCTGGGTTCTAATTCCAGATCTGTAACTAACAATCTAAAGAGCTGTATAATCATGGGAAAAGCCTATAATCTCTGTGAGCTCCAATTTACTTATCTGTAAAATGAGGGGGTTGGCAACAAATGCTTAAAATTGATCCTAACTTATAAAGGCAAACACAGAAAAATACCACAGGATAAAAAAGGCATGTTTTTCACCTTAGGGGAAACAAGAAAAGGAAAACATTATAAAATTAATGGTAATGAGGATGTAGAAAAGAACTAACAGTCTTTTTAGCCCTGTAAAGAAGAGTTCTACAAAAATGCAAATAAGGAAAAAAAAAAAAAAAAAAGCCCTACATACTCTACATTCCTTTTGGCCTAGAAATTCTACTTTTTACGACAAAGTCCCAAAGAAAATATCTTTAAAAATCAAAGTTGTCTAAAAAAGAATCTCCATAGCAGCACTATATGTATGAGAGAAAAATTGGAAAAGTATAAAAATAGAGGCACAGTTAAGCAAAATCTGGTTTTGCTAACAAAATGGAACACAGGCCTATATAGCCATTTTTTAAATACTGAACTAGTTTCAAAAGAGAGGAAATATTCAACATGACATAGCATGAAATGTAAAGGTTAGTCACAAAATACATTTGCTCTCTTTATGATTTTACTGAAAAAAAATAAAAATAAAAACAAAACAAAAAAAAACCCTGATGAAAGCCAGAGGAGAAACTGGAGGGATACAGTTAGTTCACTGGATCCATTCTTTCTATAAAAGCATGAAATGTAAAGGTTAGTCACAAAATACATTTGCCCTCTTTATGATTTTACTGAAAAAAAAATAAAAATAAAAATAAAAACAAAACAAAAAAAAAACCTGATGAAAGCCAGAGGAGAAACTGGAGGGATATAGTTAGTTCACTGGATCCATTCTTTCTATAAAAATCATTATGATGGCAAAAAATAAAAGGAGAAGAGAGAGAAGGGAATTCTCTCTAAACTATACTCCAGGTTTTACATTTCCTGCTTTTTCTACACAGTTTTTGTAACATGACTAATATCATCTTATATCTCCACCTAATACTGAATGTTTTTCAAGCACCTTCACAAAGATTATGTTATTGAATTATCTGGAAAATAATCAGCATTTGTGGCATTTCTAAACCAAAATGTTAAACTTTTATACAAAGTCCAGTGTCCCAGGGATGTAGCCTATGAAACCATACCATACATATTGTTAAACCACCATCCTTCTCTCTCCTCAATAGTCATCAATAGGAAATTAAAGAAAGTATCAAGAGTTATCAGTTTTAACTTCAACATAACCCAACTCCATAGTCAATCTTAACATGGTAGAGCTTGCCATGAGGCAAATGCCTTAGAAACTGCTACACATTTCTTATGTACAATTACTTCTTTCCTTAAACACTAAAATTTTGGTCACAGAACCTGGCAAAAGTGATCGCTCTTTCAGCTTTAGTACACACATGAGGTGAATGGACTCACTGTAGCCCACAGAATTCATGAACACGATTATGGCATGGTATTTGGTTTCAGTGTACAGATGCACCTTTGGATTACCATGCCACCAAAAACCCCAAAAAGATATAAAAGATAAAAATCTAGAATTCCTCTAAGTAACAATTCTCCAAAAGAAACATAACTGGTGACAACGTGTCTGTAAAAAGGAATGTCAATGTTTCTCAAAAGCTTGAGTAAGATTTCTTCCTCCCCCAAAAACCTTGATTTTTTCTACAAATCAACATTTTGAACTTTATGTTTTAAGCTTTAAGATGCTGATGTCCTTTAACATATTTTATGAATGAAAAAGAAAAAAAAGTAATGGTGTACCATGTTTTTTTTTTTTTAAGGTTAAAAAAATCAATACGGTAACGACTGGGCATACCCAAACCATAGAAATTCTACCGGAGATTATCATACACACTTCTCTCAGTGACTTTGGAGACCACAATGTCAAAAGTATTTTCAGTCTTTCCCATTTAGAACTCTAGCAAAATTCCAAGCGTCTAGGTTTTACTAAAAGACACTGGCAAGCAGCTATGCCCAATTTCTTCTGTCGCCAGTATTACCTAATAATCAAAAAACAGGCTTTATTTTCAAAACTATTTAACATGCCAACATATTTAAATCTTAAATCAATGGTTTCTAGTGACAGACCATATGTTTATTTCCAACCAAGAAATTACAAGCTTGTAGGAAAAGAGATTAGGAGAAGGAATTATCCTTTTAAAAATGAATCTCAAAAATACAACAAATTCCACTGACACTTTTTTATCTGTCTGTATTATTCTATGTAATTGTATCAATATAATTTTTTCAATATTTAAATAATATTCACAGGTCATATAGGTCCCAGGATGCCACATAATAATTTACATATTTTAAAAAAGTGACACATATGCAAAAGGACTCCAAGTCTCACATTAAGTTAAACAAAATCAACACTTTGATTTGAATTAAACCTACCCCATCAACCATTACCAACTAGATGAGATAGCAATTCAGTGTTGAGATAGGCTTGATTTTAAATTTACTCATTAAAATACCATGTAATGAGGCAGGGACAAGAAGATGTCTTTAAAAAATCAATTTCAGAAAAATCATATAAGTGTGAGCAAATAACAATTAGAATAGAAACAAAAATAAAATGATAACCTGCACCAAAGACCTTTAGTAGCTAAGGGGCCATTTACACCTCAAAGTCCTCTGTCTATGGTATTCTAAAGTATTACACCAGTAAGGTTTATCAGTTGCACAGAGACACTTCAATTAAGGCTGTGTGGTAGAGCCCTGTGCAAATTAATTAGTCGAGGTTGCACAGATTTTCTAAAAGCAGCTCTCTAAAACAGCCTCGGAGATATTGCACAAGTTGTGGAGAATTAGAATTTAAATACAACTTACTAATCAATTCTTCTTGCTTTCACATTTCAACGACATTTTGTGTAATGATAAATAAGTCCATGAAAATACTACTGACCAACATTTTACCTGATTTCAACTAAAGGTAAAGGAGGGGGCTCTCAAGTTTTATTTCCGATCTTATCTAGTCTTACTGGCAAGAGTTTTCTTATGATAACTATAATGAATTTGATCCATATGCAAATAGGAGATGAGTCTATATTTGAAATTCACATATGCTACAACCAAATTAGCTATCTAGTAATTTCTATAAACAATGTCATAACAGAAATATGGATTTCATGCTCCTGCCTCAAGACTTTATCTGCTAAATTTGTTCATTACAATTTAGCTAAATATTAAAGTTTGGCATGTTTTATCAAAGATAATATTAATTTCTTTAATTCATAATACTAACTGGATTTTTTACTGTAAATAATTTTTAAAACCATTAAAATCAAATGTTTGGTAAATAGTCCTGAAAATAAGTAAAACACATGCAGAAAAATTATAAAAATTAGTTACATAATTTTTTCCACTGTAAATTAAAAATGGAAGAAATCTGAAGTTTGCAAGAGACCAGGAGCCTTCTAATACTGCACATGTGAGATTCATGAACTCTTCCGTAACCCTAAAACAAGGTCCCTACAGTCTCCTAAAACAAGGTCCCTAAAGTCTCGTTAGAGTGCTTGTGAAAATTTCATACTTGTTATACAATAGAGCTGGTTTAGAGAATTTAATGGCTAATTTATTTCAAGAGCTTAGATACTGTATGTGCAAATACATCTTTTGAGATAGTACCATTGAGAAGAGGCTGTCCTTCATGCACATCCTGCGATAAGACTGCACTGTAAACATCTTCAGGAAATCCAGTCTTGCATAATGCGATTTCACCAGAAGCCTTGACAGATGCCTGCAACACAAGAAAGAAGCATGTGCAATGATTGCTGCCTCCTTCAACTGAGAAACATTCCACTTGGCCCAATATCTTCTTTTTTCAACTACCATGTACAAACAACCCCTTTGTTTTCAAATGCTTACAATTAGAATGTAGAGGGCAAATGGTTACTCTTTTTGATAACTGGAGTAGAAGAAACAAATCCCACTTGTCTTGTCCAGTAAATCTAAATAACACACATTCTAGGTTGTTCTAAGGATTGAACATTTCTATTAAAATGGTCATTGTGACTGAAGAACTAGCCACTGGACCTGGGGGAAGAGACAGCCAAACAGTTTGTAGGCTCCACAAATCACCATCACCAAAGAAGCTTTTCATTCAAGAAAAAGTGTACATTCAAGTATGTAGATTTTTTACATTCTCATCTAATTACCTGACTGTGCAGTTTGTTTCATTATGTCTCTGTTAATTAAAAAACGAAATTGCAATATACTTATTACAGGACATAGAGTATTTTATACCGAGTAAAACCAATCAATCCAATGTATATTTATCTCTAATTTCAAGGGCAGGGATACATTAAAAATATAAATAAACATTAATACAATTTTGTTTCCTTTTTATACTTAAAAATTGGAAAGTAACTATCTCTTGCCATCTTCCTATAATCACATAGGTAGTTAACTACCTAGTGTGCTTGAAACTCAATCATACTGAGTGCTATCCACCTACCCCTCCGAGTTAGTTTCACTACTTCTTCCAGCCCTACTGACATCATCACAGAATAACTAGCTCTCAGGAGAACTCGTGCAGCTTTCACATTAATTTTAGGAAACTTCACCCTGCACTGAGCGGAGTTCGAATACAGGAGGAGGAAGAGTAAATGGAGGCTGCGGGAGGGAGGGATTCGGTACTTGCTGGGCCAGCATTAGGAGTGGTCTACACTGATGAGGAATTCAGAAATTGGGAGGAAGGAGAAAGAGAAGCTCCAACCTCAAAGCAGTTGTCTGAAGGAAACAATACAGTGCAAGCTTCACAATGAAAGAAGTAGCTGGATTATGCATGGGAAGTTTTGCGAATACTAATGTTACAAAAATTCAGACTAACCTAGTATCCAATTGAATTCTCATCTAATATTCTGTTCTTTTCAGATATGGTAAAATAAAGAGAAAAATAAATTTAAACTTTGTTAAATATCACATAGTATTTATTTTGAAAAAAAGCATTAGGAGTAACAGTGAGATATTAGTTCAGACCCATAAAATTAACAGTCTTAAGTCTGCTACGTGCAAGAAAAGATTTCGAGTACCAAGTCAAGGATACAGAGCAACCAACGCTCTCACACAGGTGTTAGTGAAAGCTGGTACAGTCATACTGGGGGACAATATGGAAAATTTTAGTAAAGACGAATGTGGACATATCCTACGTGGGAGGTATATCTCCCATGGGTGCTCATGTCGACACATAAAGGAATGTTCACTGCAGCATGGTTAAAACAGTAGGACCTGGAGACTACCAAAACACCCATCAGTAGAATGGGCTAATAAATTTCACGTAGCCAAAAAAAAAAAAAAAGAACACTCAACAGCATTAAAATGGAAGATTTGGAACTACATTTATATACAGGGTTATAAATCAAAATAAACAAACAAAAAGTCAGCTTCTTTAACCTCCATGTAAGATTGAAAGAGAAATCTAATTATAAATCAACCTAGAGATGATTATTATTTCTAGTAAGTTCAGAAATCTAGTTAAGCAATATTCCAAATTCAGATTGGAACAAAGCACACTACCTTATGCATCTTGCAAAAAATTTTTTCAAAAAAGTATGATCAATGATTCCATTTTTATATATAAATTTTAATTATAAAAGATAATGTAATGTTATTGACACATATATAGTAAGAATATAAAAACGTATAAAGTTGTAATAAACACCAAATTTAGGATAGTGGCTACCTCAGAGAAGGCAAGACAAGAAAGGAATCAGGAAGGATTATATGGGTGGCTTTGATTTTATTTGTAATAATTCATTTCTTTCAAAAATGTAAAGATGTATGTAGGCTCATGGGTACAAATTATATTATTCCCTATATATTTTATATGCTCTACATATTTCATAATAAGAACAAGAAAATATTAGGGACTAATTGAGAAGGAAGAAGTTGGGCTTCCAATATCCCTCAAGTTTGGGACGCTGGCAGATATCTTGTCACTTACCAGCTGTAAATATCCAGGCACTTATCCTGGGCCTAGCACAGAGCAAGCACTAAATAAGTGAAAGCTTTTGCTTTTACCTAACCAAAACAAATAAAGGAAAAGCACCAATACCAACCCACCTTATAAAATGGACCAATGTGTTCTAAGTCTGTGTACTGATGGGTTAGGAATCTGTTGCTTCGCCTCCAGTCCAGGCTTCTACAAAGGGAGGCAGCGGCAGAGTTCCAATCCAGTGGGGTAGATGGGAACAGACACTGGCAGGGGTGTCAGGCCAGAGACAAATAACAGGAGGCAGAGTAAACACCAATCATATCCTAACCTGGGCATTTGGGTTCGGTTCACATCCAGCGATCAACAAATGCTAAAGACTGGAGAAAAACTGTAATCTTTTCTTTTTCACTTTAAAAAAAAAAAAAAAAAAAAAAAAAAAAAAAAAAAAAAAAAAAAAACTTTTTTAACTGAGATATAATTGCCATATCCTACATCGCTATTTTTAAATTGAGATATAATTAACATATAACACATCATATAAGTTTCGAGTACACAACATAACGATTTGATATTCCTATATATTGTGAAATGATCATCACGGTGTCTGGTGAACATCCATCATCATATATAGTAATCTTTTCTTTAATTCTACAACTAGTGTCTTGCTTTCTAGTGGCTCTGCCCTAAAGTAGGGGAATAAGCAGCAATATTTTCCTCATCCAAACCCACAGGAATAGAATTTCAAGACCATGTCAAGTCCATCAGTAATACTGTGAATGTTCATTTCTGAGTATCTGTCTCCACCTTATTTTGGAAAAGAGAACTTCTATCCTCAACATGCTACCTTTTATTCAGCCTCTCTGCTCATTTTCCTCATTTAGAAATGTGCACCCATCTGCACGGTGTGGCTGTGAGGATTCCTGAAACCATGTTTGTAAAGCCCGTCTCTAAGAAATGCCGGCTACCAATATTAAACAACCACTGGAGTTGCATTATTTTATAAGATGTTCATATTTGTTTCAAACAGGTGAACCTTTCCTAAATTCTTCTTCCCTAAAACAATATGAACCCACAGAATAATATGCTGTTATTAATCTATGATGTGTTTTCTTAAAAATGGGATCCATAAAATTATTAAAACATGTATTTCTCTCTATTAATTTAATACTGATTTCCTCTCTTAACATTCAGTCCAAAAATAACAAAATTAAGATGTTCAAAAAAAACAAACAGGAAGCACTGAAATGAATACGAACTTAAAATTGGAGAGATAGCAGGCTTACTTCGTGCCAAGCACTGCTCTAGTGCACTGATAACTCATTTACTGCTCAGCCCTCCAAGGCCAGGGCTGGTACGAGGTCTGACTTATAGACCTCATTCCCTGATTCACCCAGGGAAACTGACTCCATTCGTGAAGCCTCTGGTGACAACAGCTTTTTGGACATTGAAAGCTCTAGTCCTACCCGTAGCTAATGCTTGAATGTTCTCCAGCGGTGGTTCTCAGTGCAGCATGGATATGGCACTCAGGGGACAATTGGATATATTTTTGGTTGTCCAAACTGGGAGAGGGATGCTACTGGCTACTAGTGGCTAGAGGCCAGGGATGCTCCCAACCATTACACAATGCACAGGGTAGCCACCCAGACAGAATTATCAAGCCCAAGATGTCAATAGGGTCAAGGGTGAGACACCCTGTTCTACAAGAACCCATGAAAAAGGGGTGTCCACCTACCCTTTGACACCTCCAGAAGTGGGAACCTTACTATTTCTTCAACCAGCTCAATAAACAGGAACATCCTCCTTTTCAAAAAACCAAAACCCAGCACCTGTGGCTTCCCTCAGCATTAACTGATCACTCTGCCAGGCCTAAGATGAGGCTCTGAAAGTTTGAAGATGAGAGAGAACTCTCACCTCAAAAAGTTCCCTGTGATGCAAGGCTGAGGCTGTGAATCACATGCATTTTCTAATATTTGAATAACGCAGGAGTTAGCAAATGTTTTCTATCAAAGAGGCAGAGAGCAAATATTTGAGGCTTTGTAGGCCACAGAATTTCTGTCAAAACTACTTAACTCTGCTGATGTAGTTCAAAAGCTGTCATAGAAAATTGGAAATGAACACATATTGTTCATTCTAATAAAACTTTATAGATATCGAAATTTGAATTTCATTTAATTTTCAAGTGCCAAAAAATATCATTCTTCTAATTTCTTAAAAGCGCTTAGGCATGTAAAAATGTGAAACACACACTCTTGGTCACAAAAAAACAGGCATTAGGACCCTGAAACACTGTTAAGTTTTACAAAACATTGCTATTTCACTTACTTCTCACAACAGGCCCCCGAGTGAGGTGAAATTATCTACATTTTACAAACGAGCAAATAGGTTCTCACTTAGAGGTGAATACCCAAGATCTCACATCTGGGAAAAGAGAGGAGGCAAGATTTTAACCCTATACTCTTTCCAAGTACAACAAATAATTACAATTCTTTCAAAAAACATGCACTAAGTGCCCATTTATCGTGGGAAACTAACAAGATATGGCCCCTTCCCTTAAGGAGTTCAAGGCTGAATGTGGGAGTAAAATAAAGAGGTGACTGCAATAGAAAGTGCTGACTGGGAAGTAGAGATATGTTGAGGGCATAAGGAGAGACCAGGGCAGCGATCTCGGGGCCTCCCAAGCAGAGCCCAGGAGTAGCCAGGCAGTGGCAGAGTGACAGGAAGCCATCCCAGGCAGTCACTGCCTGAGCTAGAATAAGGCAGCAAGAAACAGCATACTGCCTGGGGAATTACAATGAGTTCAGTGTCACTGGAGTCCAAGAAGCAAGGCAGGGAATCAAAAGTTACAGCTAGAGAGTTAGACGGGGTTAGATTATAGATGGTTGGCGGCTTGGGGTTATCCTGTTCGCTCGAGGCAGCCAGGAACTGATTTTAAGCACAGGCAGATTATGTTTGATAGAGAATTCTCTGATGCTTCGTGGGAAATGTGTGTGTGTGGCAGCGGGTGGAGGCAGGGTGCGGGGCAAGTGACAGCTGGGAGACAAGTTAGGACACAGACTTGACTCAGGCAGGGGCTGTAGGAATGAAAGAGGGGCAGATTGTATCAATATGCAGACAGTTAAAATAATAGGGCTCAGTGAGGATAGGGGCTCACAGCAAGAGGGAAGGAGGAATGGGTGCCCTCCCCATATTTCCAGTTAAGTGACCATGGACATGGGTGGTACAAACTTAGAAAGATAATCACAAAATTATAACATCAGGAACAAAATGCTAAAGAAGCAGAAAGAATGAGATGATAAATCTGCCTGTAGAAATCAGACTCCACAGCTGAAGTGACATTTAGGCTCTGTCTTTAAAGATGATTAAAAATTTGCCAGGAGAAAAAGCAGGATGTGAAAAGGGGCATTCATTTCAAGCAAGAGGTGCAGCATGGACAAAGGCCCTGTTGATTTATATTGAGCTTGTAGTCAACCCAAACAACCCTGATCGTTTTTACCAGGCAACTGTTAAGTCATGGCTTCCATTTTCTTTGCTGCTGATTTAGGGCCACGAAGGGCAATAATTTACATTTAACCCTACAAGAATTGATCTCAATAAGTTAATAATTCCATCTAGAGTTAGCCATTCCTCCTGGATTTCTATATCAAGAAAGTCTAATGAGACACACTAATGTTTTCATAAAGATGCTACTCATACTAAAGACAAGGCATGACACAAGCCCAGACATCAGCCAGGCTCGTGAGGGGCAGTCTGTGGAGTAGTTTAGAGCATGGACTTTCACCAGGCCAGACCACCTAAGTCTGAATCCCACCCCATCATCTGCTATCTGTGAGACCTATTTGTACAAAGTGTGTAATGACAATATCCATTCAGGGTAGGTGTGACAATTAAATGAGGTCATAAAACACTTAGGAGAGTGTCTGGCACATGGTTATTCACTGTATTAGTTACTAATAATAGTAACTAATTATGACAACATGAATACAACTCATAGTATTTCTGTCATACAGTCCATTAGTTTCCAAACTTGCTTAGCATAGCAAGCAATCTGGGATATTTGTCTAAAATACAGATCTCTAGATCCCAACCCAAGACACACTAAAACAGAATGTCAAGTGACGTGTGGATACATCGGTGTTTTTAACATGTGGCCACACATCTAGCCTGTATCTCCCATCTCCGAACTTTCTGAACTCCAGATTTGACATACCCATCTTTTGCCCTAGTGTTCAGGTCTAATAACTTAGCAAAAGCAAAAAGAAATAAACAATTACTTTTTCTGCCTTTAACAACTGCATGCTGTTTCCTAGTTATTATGTAGAACTGAAAATTGAAATCGCAAGCCATCTTTTCATAATTACTGATGGAAGAATTTTGCCCCAGGTCAGCAATGGGCTATTCTTTTGTTTGAAAACCACTCCTTCTTGATTGGTTTTCGTTGTTGTTTTTAATTGGCACATTATTTCACCCCGACCTTTATTCTCCTCTTCTCTACAATTCTGCAAAGATTATAAACAGTCAGCAAGTGCTTTGGGCCCATCAGGATGAAATTCACGCTGGCCAGAGGATCTGAACTCATTTAGTGCCGCTCTGCGCTCTCACACAATCAGCTCACCTATCTTGAGTTTCAATTTCCTCTTACAAGTATTTGCTCTACTCTACCCAAGCTGAAGATCGACCTTCTTGTCTAAAAAGGACAGAAGTGTAATAGGAATTGAAGAGTTCGGCTTGCCTTTAGTATTAGTCTATCTGTTCCAGTTCTGAACTCACGAAGACATCATTTTTTGTTTTTTTTTTTTGTTAAAATTTTTCCATAGTCTCAATACTGTGAGCTTTAAAGCTCTGAGTCCACTACTCTTTTAGGTTCTTGTTATCACGACTCTTTTTTTGTACAGTAACCCTTGTTCACTGGCTCTGCTTTCCGATCTCCTATGTCACTCCTAAGTCCAGGCTCTTCATATTTCCCTTGAAGCCACAATGGACTCTTCAATCTCCATGCCTCTCCATCTCCTTCCTAATCAAGATCATTTACGATTACGGGCCAAAAAATTTTACAACTGAAATCAGCCTAAACCTAATGGAATCTCCTCTTTCTGAAGACTGCCTAACTAAAACTTAAGCTCTGTTCATTATCATAAACTTTTAAATTTAATCAATTGGATGTTTCCCCAAAGCTCTGATCTCTTCCTTTTTTCTCTTCCAGATATTCTACAGTCAGAATCTAGTAACAATTAAAGTACTGTGATGCAGGTTATCAGATAGTCAATAACACTGAATGGGGGACAACTATGGGTAATACTTTTATTATGCAGTTATGTCTTCTGACTGAAATAAGCAAATACAAACAATTAGTGAAGCCATTTTTAAAGCAGTTAGTGGGGTACATGGCAATAGAATAACGAAACTGTTCAAGACCAATTCTGCATGACGAATTTTTAATTTTTTAATCTCATTTATAACCATACAATTACATTTGCCAGATTCTCTACATTTCTCAGGATCCCATCCATGATGTTGGAGGCTACGTTAAGAAGATTATTCAAGAGCTACTGCCATTCTTTAAAGATTTTTCTCTGTGTCAGTCATACCATTGATGACACCTTGAATTGCATGTCCCTGGAAGCATGCTTGAAATGTGCAGATGTTTAACCCTGGACTCTGATATTTTTGTTTCGTCATGTACTGTTCTGGAGGGAGAGCACAGCATTTTGAACAGGTTCTTTAACTCTTTCTTGCCTTCATGATACAATCTACACTGGCTGAGGAGCAAAGAATTCCTGAAGAAGGCCACACATTGTCCCCTGCAACCAGTGATTTCCATCTTTGTTTTACTCGTATTATTAGGGTGGGTCCTGGAATATCTCTGATATGAGTATATTTATTTTTCTGATTTTCATTTCCTCTTATCAAGTAACAACAACACTGGTCAAATAATTGCGTTGATACTGGCCCAGGAACCCGACAACTCCGCTGAAATTGAATTCTTAAGCCAGAAGACGGCACCACAATGCAACAGTTTGACAGACAAAAAAAAAACCGAGTTTCCCTTACAAAATGTGGTTTAGAGTGTCAACTTCTCAGGACTGGAACTTATCAACGCTTAGGACCATGTTTAAACATACATGAAGTGGAATTCAAGGAGATGTGTGCAATACCCCATGTCCGCAGCCCATGTGAGAGAAGCCTTCCTAGGCACCAAGACTTCCCAGAGGAGAGTCCCGGAAGACAGTCCGGAGTTTGCCAATAAGCGTCCTGCTTGTCTGACGTCATGGATAGCAACACACCTACAGACTGACTAGGCTTATAAAAGCCTAACACTATCATGTGATAGTGGTGCCGGCAGTTATGCCATTAAACTGCTCTTAAAAGTTCCAGAAGTGTCTAAAACAATTCTAGTAGAGATAGCCAATCCTGGTTTGGATTGATTTTGTCCCCTTAACTCATTACACTCACCAGAGATTTCAACATGTTTATATACAATGTTCAAAATGTCATCAAAATTGTATAGTACTTAGCATCAGACTGTGTTTATAATTAACTTGGGAATTCATTTAACTAAATACACTGAATATCAGTGATTGCTAATATTTACTGAGTGCTTACCACGTGCTAGGAACTGTGATACAATGCTTTCCATGCATTATATCTCAACAATCCTCACAACAATTTTATGAGGTAGGTGCTGATATTAGTGCTATTTTAGCAGGCATGGAAGTGAACTGAAATGAAATGGCCCTAGGTCAGGTAGCTAGTCAACTTAGAGATGACATTCAAACCAGTACTTAATGTCTTTGGGGACCAGCCTTCACCACTGCTTGATCACCAAACCACCATCCACAGCATCAAAATGCAGTAACACACATCAAACAGGCAGAAGGCTAGAAACTGTCCTACATAAGACCGAGTGACAAATTTACCTGCTGCTGTTGTGAATTTTTTTCTAAAATATAATTCTCACATGTAATATGTGATATATATATGTTCATAAAATAATTTTAATGTTTCTGTTCACTAGGTAAAATATTTGAGAGAAAAACACATCAGGTCAAATTTTCATAAACAACTTGATTTTTAAGCAACCCAAATCAAACCCCCGACCACCACCTCAAACTTTTAGAAGTACAGATGGAAAATTATCAGTAAATACATATCATGGCAAGTATATTAATTTTCAGTAGGTGATATTGATGAAAGAATGATTACAGTCTGTGGCAGACTCTTTAAATTTGCTACAGTCCAGACTGCCCTGTATTTATGTACAATTAGGCCCATTTCATAAAAACCTGAAGCATGGTTTCACTTTTTAAAAATGGCTACAGACCTTACAGTCCCCATAATTCTGATTTAATTTGAACAGCTGGCCATAGTAATAATTTATCTAATTCCGAGCCTTGATAAGATAAACCCAACCCAATTATACCATTATTCTTGCAGTAAAATCGCATTCACAGCACAGCTTCCAGAAATGTGCTGCAGTGAAAAGAGGGCACTGTCAATAACGTCAGAGTTCAAAGCCATTCCTGAACTTATCCCTGAACCTGTTCAGGAACCAGCACCCTGTCCAGCAGAGTTCTAATAGGTTAAACAATAAAGAAGTAAACCCACAAGCCCTGCATGCTAACTCAGAGGTTACAGAGCTAATATCATCAGTTCCAGTTTCAATTCAGGGACTGAAAGCAAGCATTTTTTCCTACTCATGACCATCATGAGTGATTTAAGTCTGGCATTTGGACAGTTCCACTGTGTACCCTGTAGAGAGGGGGAAAGCCTCTTCCCCTCCTGAAGCTTCTTTCCACCTAAAAGGAACTCTGCTAACTCCAATATACTCCCAGCACTTCGCCAATCACTCATCTCCTGGATAACAGTTCTCAAAGTGTGGTCTGGGATCTCTAGGGGTCCCCAAGATCTTTCCAAAAGATCTGAAAAGGTAAACTATTTTCATAATACAATGTTACTTGCCTTTTCACTCTCATTCTCTCACAAATATTAAGTGGAATTTTCCAAAAGCCACATGACATGGGATACCTTAACACAGTCAATGCTAGATGCAGATACAGGAAAACAACTACCTTCAATTAAGCCAGACATTAAGGAGATTTGCAAAAATATAGAAGCATAATGCTACTCTTCCCACCAATTTCATTTTTCTGTTTTGGAAACTATAGTTATTGTGCATAAAAATTGGCATTTGTGTTACATATGCAATTGGTTTAATAGTTTTAAATGAATTAAATGTTATACAATCTTCTCAGTGTAATTTCTAAACACTTATAAACATTACCCACATTACAAAAAGTCATTGGGGCACTCAATAATGTTTAAGAGTATAAAAGGGCCCTTAACCAAGAAGTTTGGGAATTGCTGCCTTAGAGAGAAGTAGGATGGATTGAACTTATCTGAAGACTAAATTAGAACAATCTGGGCAGCTGGTACCCAGCCCTGTCCCCTACTCCTCCCACCTGGGAGTCACAGGCCCACAGAAAACAAGCGTGGTGATTTCATTTTCCATGCTGGGAGTTCACAGATCCCCTGCAGCATTTGGGGGCAAGAGGGGGAGTCCATCACTGCCTGCAACTGAGTGAGAATGTCTGTGGAATTCTGGGGTTCTGTACTAGCAATAGACATGCCCACAGATAAAAGCCAGGCCCTCCAGGTCAGCCTTCAACAGAACTTTGGTGACATTTTCCTTAACTATTGACTCTTCTGGTTTATATTTCACTGGGTTCAGAACTTGGCTCAGGGAGGAGAGGTGCTATTTTTACCGGGTCCCTTCAGAGACTGGCATGTTGGTATACTCTCTGGGGACTTTGAGAAATAAAAAGGAGTCCAATGTTGGGGAAGAAAATGCTCAGAGGTATTGGGGCTTTGGGCAGAGGAGAGAGTGCTTTACACAGGCCCTGCATGTTCTTTAACTTGGTGGTTTGCCATCCTTACTGCGTAGTATGGCTGGCTTTTATAGTTGGGCAGGTGGCTTTTAAGATCAAGAAGCTTTAATTCCTAAACCACAAGGTATTTTGATCTCAATGTGTGACCACAACTTACGGTGGTTATTCTCGAGGAAAGTGGCTGTTTACAGAGGTAGGGCCTGGAGCAAAGACAGTATGCCCCACGAGAGGCTGTAGGCCAAGGATCTTGGAAAAGAGGCAGGACTTATGGTGACCTTAGCCAAACAGCGAACACTTCTGGATGAGAGCTGTTGCAGGCTGACCTTGGCAAAAGTCTGAGGCCAGTACTTCCGGAGATGCCCATGGGCCGCAGGCCTGAATAAGCAGAGATGGCTGAGGCACAGAAAAAAAGGATTGTTTCAATATCTAGTGCCTAATGAGCAGAACAATATTTGCTATTTTTAAATGATAGTGAGTTCAAGAGCTCTATCAAGGTTCTCACTTTAAATTATAAATGACAGGCCTATGAGAGCAGCATTGGATTAGCTGCCTCAAATTCTGCTCTGTATTCAGAGCGAAAAAGGCTATGTGCTGGATTTTCATAGCTTGACCACAGGCTCAATGATCAGCCTCCACCAACTGGTCTGAACTGGTCTTTACAGACGAAAGAGAATTCTCTCCTTGTTGATGACCTTCTTCAGCCAAAATAACCCTGGAGAAGCAGCGTGGAAAGAGCCAATGTGTCAGGAGACTGAAAACATCTGCTTCGAAGACAGCGTGTCCCTCAAGTCACCCACCTGCCAGAGCCCACACTGGTGACAACACGGGGCTGTCAGTGAAGGGGCTCACAGGGAAAGGCAAAGTAAGAGCTCTGAATGTACTAGTTACAAACTGAAACTCATAGGAGAGAGGGTCCCAATGGGAGGTTAAATTTAGCGCTTTGTATTGACCTGGGGCGAGGGGATCCACGCCACTATTCTGAGTTTTCTCTCAAAAAGCTGGCATTTGAGATTCTGCCACTTATGTGCGAGGTTCAGAAATATCCGATGGTGGCAACCGCCATCCTTTTTGAGGTGTCTTTCTTTCTCATCCAGCATATTCAGTATCTTTAAATCTTCATTTCCCCTTTGAACTCTGCGTTTTGTTCAAAGGTCATGGATTAAAGCAAGAGGCTTAGCCTGATTAGCACCTGGGAAAAGCTAAAGCAGGGAAGGTTTTCTTTGCCCACTGTTGAGTCCTGTCCTCATATATCACTGGTTCTCTACTTTGGTCTTTGGGACACTTAAGGACAGGCTGTAGGGTCATAATTTTGCCTGGCATAACTCTTCCAGGATAGGGACTGGTTTGCTTTCTAACTTTGCCGGCTGTACGACTTACTGCTGTGATCGTTTCACATGCTCCATTACATCTGAGGATGCTGTAAAAAGTAAAGCTATAGATATTCTAAGACTTCATGCATGAGGTTGGAAGCAAAACTGGCCTAATAGAGCCCCATCTCCCCCTCTGATGGTGATTGCTATGCTTCCAGATGAGCATCCACATGATGGTTAAAAACATAAATTCAATGGTTAATCCAAAATCTGGGGAAGGTTTAGTGGAACCTTTATTGCCTTCTTCCAGGTAGGAGGGAGCTACACTAGCAATACCACCTCTGTCGACCTCTCCAGCACATTTGGATGACACAACGGGGCTCACAGAGTCCACTCCCTCCATTATCTCTCTTACGTTGGAAGCCAGCCTGCCTATGCAGTGCAAATATCATTATGCTATAAGTGAATTTACAGTGGCTCGACCCCCAGGTGGAAAGCCAGCCCCCATTCGGCACTGTTAAATTTGAGAAGAGGTAAGGTGGAGTGGGGAATAAATTCTGAGATCTGACACATTTAAGCCACGTTCTCTAATCTTGTCTTCGTTAATAATAAAGGTTGTATTTTAGTTCTCTATCTGCTGATTCTTTTGTCATTATTTGTCCAAAACTTAGATGGATAAATAGCACTATTTATTAGGTCCCTTCAAAAACACCAAAATTACCTACAAAGATTCAATATTACCCAGAGATAAAAGATCAAAAAGAAGCCAGGTCAAATAAATTCTTATAACCACCAGCAGAGCTACAAAGCCACTAGGATGGCTGGACGCTGAGGGTCTGAAAACAGACAACCAAGATTCTTCGAGTGCTTGGGGAGCTGATGGGCTAGTAACAAAAAGACACGTGTACCTCTGGATTACAGGGTGACTACATTTCTGGGCCTAGCGAGCTTGAGGACAGGACAAACAAGCCAATTCACACAACTGTCCACCACTCATTAGTTACCTGCCTCTCCTAAAATCACCATCCAGGAGTTGTATGGCCAGTGACAGAAGTAGCCTGCTTCCATAGTAGCCTATCCTACTTCTGGTTCAATCTGTTAGATATTCCCACTCATAAGACCAAAGTTTGCTGCCTGAAACTGAATCCTTTAAGTCCTTGTTCTAAAGTCCAAATCCTCCTCTAAGCTGCAATCTTTCAAAATCCTGAATAGAGAGACTTATCTTGCTCCCACTGCCTCCCATCTCCTAATGTTGTACCTTTGGGTAAATGGTTTACACATCAGGCTTTGTTCAGACTTTTGCAAAATGGATGATGATAAAATGCCTACCTATCTCAGGGGGCTGATGTGAGGATTACATGAGACAATGCGGATGAAATGTTTGGCCTGGCACATAGTAAGCACTCAGCAAATACTAGATTTAATCAAATGAGTCAGCTTTCAAGAAGGCTCACAATCCTTAGAAACACACCATACGAGCATGACTAAAAATGTTAGGCAAAGGGAATGGGGGACAAACAGCAACGACAAGCAACAGAGAAGTGACAAACTTCATCAGAGGCTAGGGTTCATACAGGCACCAAAAAGAAATACTATTATGCAGTTCACCAGATTTTTAAAAATGTTAAGTTTAATTGTAACACATATATTAAAAGTACAGAAAAACAAATATATATATTGTTGGAAAACACTCTTGAATTATTAGCTAGTAAAGATGAACATGCACATAGCTTGCAACCAATACTACAATTCTACTTCTTGGTATAGAGCTCAGAGCAGACCAGCATTCCATCACCTGGGAGCTTGCTAGACATGCAAATTCTCAGACTCCACCACAGATTTACTGAATCAGAAGCTCAGGGGGTGGGGCCAGGAATCTATGTTTAACAAGCTTTCAGGCCAGTCTTATACAAGCTAAAGTTTGAGAAATGCAGCCCCAGAGTATTCCTGGCACTTATGCCCAAGTGGCCCGTAGAGGAATGTTCATGGCACCAAAATTCTGACCACACACATAAGCAAGTAAGTTGAATAAGTAAACTGTATCATATTCATAGCATGCAATGCCCTAGAGCAATGAAAATGAACAAATTATAACTATACAACTCAATCAACATAATGCTGGGCAGAAGCAAATCACAAAAAATGCATTATATGTATACACACACATATACACACATATGTATGCATAGTACATTTATACGTATTTGCATGATATATACATTTATATAAACACTTCTATCTATATATGTAACATATATATTATATATATACATACACATACACACACATACATAGCTGGTAAAACTATAAAGCAAAGCAAGGAATAATTACTAGAAAAATAAAAATAGTGGTTACCTCTATGAGAAGGAAAGGAATGGCAACAGTACTCTAGTGATTCTGAAGACACTGGCAATATTCTATTTCTTAACCTGGCTGGTAGATATACTGACATATTTTTGTATATTTTAGTTATTATTTAAACTGAGAATATATGATTTATATACTCATCCACGTGTACAATATTTTACAAGAGAAAAAAAATTTTAAAGGTTGAACTTCATACATATACAAAATAGAACTGGATGTCAGTTTGCCTTTATTTTTTTTAACCTGCATTCAAATTAATAACAATTTAGGAATACAGGGTCTGACATCAGGCTGCTGGCATTTGAATCCAAGTTCCATCACTTAATAACTTTGGGTAATTTTGCTTAACCTGTGTGTGCTTTGGTGTCCTCATTTGTTAAATGGGTATAATTTTTGTAAATATTTAAGTGAGTTAACACATGTAAACTTAAAACAGTGCCTGGCACATAGCAATTATTCAAAACTGATGTGCTATTACTAGGATAAGATGAAACTAAGTTAAAAGCAACATTTCCTACATCTAATCATTAAATCACCAGCATCTGTAAGAACAATGAATCTACTACCTTCACTCTGTTTTAGCAGATTCTGTGCTGGCATCAATCAACCCTCTCCTCTCTATTGGGTCCTCATCATCATATTAAAAGTATTCAGAGACTGAAAAACTTACTCTGGTTCCAGGCTAGTCCCAACACACACACGCACACATGCATGCACACGTTTCCACACCAGGCTTAAAGAATTAAATCACAGAAGAGACAGAACTAGAAGACACCAGAATGATCTGCAGATATTATCTGCATTTAAATACATCACTATCACCCTTTTTAAACACAGCTCCGTTGATACAGCCTTCAATAAAGGGAAGACCATGAACTAAATCATGGAATAACTCTGCTTCATTTACAAGGTTCTTAACTATAAATCAATTTGAACATTAAATCAATAGTTATCATATTCTCCCCTAATGTTCTTAGTTATCTGCCAAACAGAAAAGACAGAACTATAAATAAAATTTAAGGCTGTAAACAAACTATATGTAAACGATTATTTTTATGGCAGAAAAACTTTTTGCAGGGACAAAATACAAGTATATACAAATTAAATATCAATAAGCTAAGGCCACACAAAGTGTACCAACTTTTTAAATATTGTCAAATAAAGTCCACATGTGTAATACTATAAATAAATTAGAGCTGCCTTGAAGCAAACAAGTCCTTGGTGGGCCATTACTTCTGGAATTTGATTCCTTAGTGCTCACCATCATACGTAGAATCCTCCACCTGGAATCTAGATCTACTCAGCAACCATTATAACAAATGCAGAAAAACGGCCCCTAGAAAGAAAGATGTTGAGACAAGTATGCATTCAGCATCCTTCGTGGCAACCTCTGAGAGCTTTAAAAATCTACAAACACAAAAGAGGGTCAACTGTACCTAAAGATATGCTGAAGAGCCAGAAAAACTGGCAGTTTGTGGCATTAAAACCCCTCAATTTAACTTATTTTAAATTAAAAATAAATCTGGGTAAGACCTCATTGAGAAGTGGGTCACTATTAATCTCAGAGAAGGTATTTAGAAGTATCACTGAATAAATCAGAATCTGATGTTCAAATCTTCTTGGAGACTTCAAGTCAAAGAAACATTTAGTTCTTTGCCTCCATCCTCCTGATAAAGAGAAGTTATAACTTACTGAATTCCAAATGTCTTTGGCTTTTGGGCTGAAGCAAAATTGCCAAATTACCAGAATTACAGAAAAAGATATCTTGAGTAGGAAAACCCACAAAAGGCATTTCCTGGCTTAACACCATAAACATGCAAGCAATCGCAATGAAACAATCAGTCTGTTCTTTTTTTAATGTTCTTTTTTAAAAATAAATTTTCAACTTACCTTCTCAGACATTTCCAGAGTGTCAATGAGTCTTTCTTAATGTTGTGACTATTAAAAAAAAAATAAAACCCAAATGCACAGACGATTTTATAAACTGAGTGGAAGATGCCAGACACAAAAGGGAATATTGCATAGTGAACTTCATGAAGTACAGGAATAAGCAAAGTGATCTATGCTATCAGAAGTGAAGTAAATAATTACCATTGGGGGATGATTAAAATTGGAAGAGGGTATTCCTGGGTGCTGGTAATGCTGCGACTTGACTGGTTGCTGATTCAATTGCATATTCAATTTATGAACATTCAACAGGCTAGCCACTTATATGTTCATTTTCCTGTATGCACTTGATACATCTATTAACTAAAAGTGTATGTGTGTGTGTGTGTGTGTGTGTGTGTGGAAATTAAACTTTGAATTCCTTGAAATATAATACAGGAAGCAGGACATTAGAACCCAATCTTGGAGATGTTGGTACCAGATAAACTCTATTGGGGGTGGGAGCCAAAGGAGCTGTCAAAGGCTAATATTTTGGCTGCACGAAGCTCACTTTTCATTATTTACTGGACCAGAAAGCCATAAAGAAAGAACTGTAGACTTTGAACTGTTGTATTGTCCAATTAAGACAACAAAAGAAAATAAAAAATTAAAGTAGTCACAGTCTCTAGTTTATTAAAGATTTATGTTAAGCAGGAGTGGATTAGATCCTTTTAAAACTTAATAAAATTAATGAGTTTTTAGTCATTTATTTCAGAGTCACTTAATAGCTCCTCACTCAACTAAATGACATATTGTTTGAGATTATAGTCCAGCCATGTGTATCCACCCACCCACAGCAGGTCAAGTTACAGTCAAAATAGTCCAGGCTTTCTCAACAGCAAACAAATCAGCGTCTGTACTCAGTCACTCCACAAAACATTTACAGGAATCTGTTTGTGGTAGGTCCTTTTGAAATGTGGACATATATATTTTAATAGATGCAAAATAATTTCATTTGTGAGAGAAAAAGTTATTCAAACTATTCAAACATGGGAAAGATGCCATTAAACAATAAAACATTTCAAAACATAGTGACAATTTCCTAAATTTATTTTCACACGTGGAAAACACAGTTAAAAAATGCATAGCCTCAGAGTTTCTATAGACTCTTAGGAAGTATTTTAAGTTCCAGGATTCACACAAAAGAATTTCTTTCTGAGAGCGTATCGGTCCGATTTGTTGATCAAGGAAATTTGAAGAACATTATAAAAATGACTATGAATCATTTCTGTAAGATTTTCTTCTTTTTTTATGAGAACATATTTAAAAAGTAAGTGAAAATCCTAACCAAACCATTAGATTTTGGCTTCAGATGCCAAAATTCATTAAAATATTTAAGGTCAAGATTAAAGAGAGATTGTAACTCAAAAGTTACCTACTTTTTAAAAAAAGTTTATCAACTCCATAGAGAGGAAATGAAATTCCTTTTTAATCCGATATTCATCCTCTGAGTATCATATTAAAGGGGTCCTATTGTGGTGGAGGAAGAAAGCTATGTGCTTTGCGGGCAGGTTCACCTCTACTATGACAGAGTTTTACTCTGTATTTTCATAATATTCAAAATGTCTGAGTTCCAGTTTCATCATTTCTAAAACCTATCTCCCAGGGTTACAGCAATAATTAACCAAGATAACATATTAGTTTCCCACTCCGAAATTAAAAATATTTCATTTTAAGGTTTAGTACTATCAGACGTTTTTTTAAAAAAAGATTTGAAGAGGCAGCAGCAACTATCTAAAGTTTCAAAGGTTTTTCCTGGTATATGTGCTCTTTGGAGTTATATGAATGAACTAACGACAATTACTAAAAATAAAATAAATCGTCAAATATCTTAGAATTGCATATGTGCAAAAAAACTGAAAGGGCAACCTTTAGAACCATCACTGAAAGCAGTAGTACAGAAGTTCCATACATAATGCAACAGAAGAAAGCTGAATGAACTCAAAATTTATTTTAATAATAAGGGAAAAAGCCATTTCACATTTCCATTTCCAGTAATTTCTAAAATACTAAAGGTTCCAAATTACGCCGTTAATTAAATTTTACTACTTCCTTAATCCACTAAAAATATTAAATAATATATCAGAATTAGGGATCTGGATATAAATGTTTTAAATCATGATGAAGTATATTTTTTAAAAAATTAATACCACAGAAACCAATATTAAGACTAAAATATATAGTTGTACATCACTACGTTACGGTTAAGTAAATTTTGTAATTAACATAAAAACCAATACTAAAATTACAATTTATAGAACTACATAAGCACATTACTCCCGTGTTTATCAGGGATTGAGCACTCCTCCAAATTACTCATTATGAATGCCATATTGTATTTATAACGGCACCTTCTTTTAAGTGGCTCAAGCTGTTTTAAAAGCATTATACATCTAATTCTCCTAATGCTTCTTGGGAAAAACCTAAGTTAAAGAGTTTACTTCATCTATGCAGTGAACCAGAACACCCTATACTAAATGTTCTTCTGTATCTCAAGTTCTAGATGTATCTCAAGTTCTCAGGTCCCCTTTAGATTGCACTTTCACTATCGAAACAGATGAAAAATTAAATATGCGATCAGCCAAGAGAATGTAAGAAATATCACAGTGATTTAACCAACTAGTATAATTTCTCAGGCACAGATCACTCAGCACAGTGTGGTCATTCCACGCTACATTCCCTGCAACATGGAATCTTTTCTATTATTTAACTACCCATTAATTTAGCCAATCTTCCTTTGGATCCACTTATAGCTCAGCTTGCTATAGGTTGCTCTCAACTCAACTCAAGAATGTTCCAGTGTTAGTTTAGGTCATCTTCATCTTATTTCTACTCTGCTTGATAGTCTATTCTTCAGTTACAGCTTCTATCCGTGGTCTTTGTCCCAATTTCTCTTCATTCTAAAGCCCTGAAATCCCACTGATTATTCTGGCTGTCCTTCTCTGTAGCTTTTCTAGGTACATGACTATGCCAAAAACATTGGCTGGTTTAATAATCATTTTCTTGACCCAGAACTAGAACTATAATGTTTTATTCCACACAGTAGGGGTTCTCAAATCTGACCATACATTACACCTTAATATGTTAAATCAGTTCCTTACGGATGGGTTTTTCAGAGATCAACTAATCCAATCTGTTGTAATTAAAAAGAGTGCTTTAATGCATATCCATATATATGTATAGACAACATGTGTACATCTTGAATACAGACATATCTGCAGAAAAATAGAGAAGGACTTAACTAGGTCAAAGGGCTATATCTTTAAAGCTGACCCACAACACTCTATTCAATGATTCTCATGGAGGATATCGTCTCTCAAAGAAACATAAAAGTATAAAAGTAATAAAATGACTAATTTTTATTCCTAGTGTTACACTTCCCTTGCTTTAAGCCTAACTAACCCCTCCTCCCCCCGCAAAAAAAGTTTACTTTTGGTGGTAAATGCAGCACAGCTAATGAAAAAAAATTATTTTTAAAAGTCAACCTTATAAAACATGCAGGACTTCTACCCTATCATATATGATAAACTACTGTTAATAACCCTAAAATCACATCCTACCACTGTGTCTTAAAATCCTTGCATTCCAGGTGAAAAATTAAAGTCACTCCAAAATTTTGAAAAGGAGGCATATTTGGGATGTTTAAGCAGCCAGAAGATCACAGAACTTAAAAGTCCATTAGAGATCAACTAATCAAACCAGGTCCAAGATTTTACTACTGAGAAAAAGAAGGCATGAGAGTTTATGAGAGTAAACCACAACTGGACCAGGTTAGAACCCCAGACTTCCTGCCCTTGACACTAGCTCTCGACTCTACGTAAGGGCAACTCATTTGCACAGAACAAAGTTATTATACTCTAGGTGCCCAAACCACCTTGGATAACACACACAAAGTTATCAATGAACTATCAATTGACACTTCATGCCAAACTAAGATAAATGTTCCAGGAGACACATATGTAGATAGTAAGTAGTTCTCAAAATACATGCTGTGTATGTATACACGTAACCCATATATATGGGTTGGGTGCAATAAGAACAGTTGGAAGCTCAGACAAAGAAGCGTACTGAATACTGAAAAGAGTGATAAGAAATAAAAATTGAACAGTATTTATATGTAACCTGAATTTTCCTTTTAAAATGGTATTATAACACAAATTGTAATTTTTATGACCAAATCCTTCCAAGTTCCCGTTTAGCTCCTTAATGAACCTTATTCCACCTACTTTGAACCTAGCACTTTATATATGTAGAAGATATAGCTATTACTAAAACTTTATCTGCCAGATATGAATACGGTTGTTTAATTCAAATTTATCTACATTTAGTTAAAAACACAAAGACCAGCATCTGCTCAGATTAACTGATATAATTTGCTAAAAAATTCATACAAAATTAAGTTTTAGTAGGAAAAAAAGAGGAATGTGAGGCCTAATGATTTGTTGATACAAATTATGTTCCACTTATACTTCTTAACCCAACTTGAAAATAGTTAGGTTCTAGAAGGTGTACTAATGGCAAATACGAAATATTGAAATGACAAAATCCAAATTCAAAATCTATCACACTTTTTTAATGGTTGATAAAATTCACCATAAATCCATTCAGTGCTTAAATTTGATTACTTTTTGTATTTCAGTCAAAAGAACAAATCTGAATAATGTTAACTTGGGCAAAATGAGAGTGTATACACAAACACTACATTTCTTAACAGCTCTGATTTTTCTTTAAAATACCACTCGTCTAACTTGAGACGATCCCTTGGAAAGCAGAATGGGGATCTATCTGAGTTACTTAGAAATTTTTTAAAAGGTATTTTAAAACAAGATTAACTGTTACTTTAAGTCTTGACATTTCCCGATTAATAACCCTAACACTTAATGAAGCACAATAGATTTAAGAATTGAAGATTTTTCATGAAAAAGGAAATTAGGGACAGTTTGGTGCAATACACTGTCACCAAAATAATCTGTTCCAAGAAGGCTTTAGTCTTTACATGTAAATAGCATGAACTATCTAAAAAAATTTCCTCTTAAAATCTCAGTCCAAACTTTTAGAAGAATTTCAAGGCTGACTTTAACAAAGTAATGAAAGTCAAAAAGTGCACTCATTAAGTAAATTTTGAACTTGCAATTGAGGTCAAAAATTATGTATATGTAAATATATTAAAATATGTCATCTTTTAAAAATATGCCTATAAAATATTTTAGTATACACAAATTATTTTTCAAAACATACCTAGTATGTTTGCAATGCACCATCTATTAGTAATGATGACATGCTATAAGATAAAAGGGCAAAGATATGCAGAACTATGTCCAATAAGTAGAATAAACTGTGAACATCATATTAATTATCCTTACTTCACAAGAACTTGGAACAAAGACACGTGAAAATCAAATAAATATACATATTTTATATTTAAAATTATTGCATCCCAGATTTTCCACAACCTAAAACACAGCTTTTCATATACATTTCATTTGTTGAATATTAATCTCTTCAAAGTTTATACCTAAGTAGATAAAAAATCACATATGGTTTATGCATATTTTTTTTCATATGTCCTCATCCAGGGTTGAAAGCAGGACCTATGTGATAAGACTATGAACCTAGAATCTCTATGCACATTAAGGTGATGTCCTTGATGCGTCATATGTGTATTTAAATTACATCAACAGAGTTATGCAATTAAAATGTGAATTAGAAAAACAAACCAGGTTTCTAATCTATTAATTACTGGATAGGTAGTAAAATTGATTTTTTCCCTAATGATAAGTCTATTCATGTATTTGAAAGTCACCTGTATAATTTAAAAGGAAAGCCTATCATAACTTTGTGATTTCCTTTGATCAATGAAATTTAATGCTCAAATTCTACTTTTTTTAATGTCAAGGACAATGCCAATACCTTAAGTCAAAATGAGGAAGAAGAGAAGAAATCTTAAAGCTAAATATAATATGTAAAACTGACTAGAAAATGTAAATCTAGGTGACAGAATAACAAAACTAAGAATCTCTCGAAGTGAAAAAAAGTGTTCAAAGTAAAATAAGATATACTGTTAAAAATTAAAGGCATAAAGTCCTTTGAATATTCAGTTATTCTTTTTTAACTGGTCTGATAAAATAAGGTTGCCCTGTATCTCCACTAATAAGGTACTCAATCTTTTTTCTGCAACTTTAGGCTCTTTGGTTTGACTTGAAAAAAAAAAAACAGACTTTTCAAAGCAGATGACTGCGGAGGGGCCATTTTCACCTTGCAAACAGATCTTTGTTATTCTGGTGTGTAAAGCAGACCATTAGCACAAAGTCATTTCTAATCTCAGTTGTACAATCCACATGGTGCACATAACCCTAAAACTCATGTTGCATAAACTGCTCTGCTTCCACTCCTAATGACCTTGCAAATCATTCAATGTTACTGCATGACTTGCAGCCATGAATTAAAAGACCGCCAAACGACTTGATGACAAAGTTATAATTTCCCCTTTCCTGAAGGTTTATAAAAGTCGACATAACATCCTCTAGCAGAAACCGAGAAAGAACTTAGAATGGAAAAGATAAGTGTAATATCTGACGTTTATAAATGGCATTTTAAAAATTACTTAAAGAAAAAAGTAAATGACCTACAAAATTCACACCTGACTTCAAGGTAGAAAACTAAAGGAAATGAAATTGCTCCAGTGGTACCAGACTTAGTCCCATGATATTAATGACCACCAAATGTCTCCTCCTGTCCTAACTTCACTGTACAGTATTCAATTAAAACTTACTTTAAGATCGAAAAGTTAATGAACACACCATCTACTGCTGGACTCACGCTGAGGATATATTATGTTCATATTTTTTAGAAATAAGAGTTTTTGATCTATCGTATCTCCTTTGTTTAAAGAGAATCTGATGACCCCAGGATTCATGACTTTATCTTGCCTTTCCCTTAACTTCAAACACGTGAGATAGCACTTTTTTTCCTTCTTCCCCTTTGGCCTACCTCTTTTAACGAACCGCATTTTAAAAGAAAAAAAAAAAAAAACAATAAATGAAGTAACAAGAGGTGAAAGAATGAGGAGTGTGCGCTCCAAGAATAAAGGGCGGTTTTATAACAGGAGGTACTTTTGTTAGCAAGTGACTGGCAGGTCTCCTCCCCCAAGTTAAAAGAAATTCCATCCACTCCCCAAAACGGCAGAGGCCAAAAATGTCTAGTCTAATAGTTCTGAAACCCCAGAATCAGAAGATAGGCAAGGGGGGCGGACTGGCCGGTGGGGGAAGGGGAGAAAGACCAGCAGGAGACGAAAGAACAAAAGCAGAAACCCAAGAAAAGAGAAAGGAACAACGGGAGCCGGGCGGCCAAAGAGCCAGTGGGAGGGA
>NW_006442107.1:19708920-19710280 GCF_000325575.1 Pteropus alecto | reverse complement strand
GGGGGAGGAGGGGGAGGAGAGCGTAGAGCGGATGGGGCTGGCTGCCGCTCTACGGCGCACCATGGACAGGGCTCCGCGCGGCCGCGGCCCTCACCCCTCTAGGGGATAGCGGGAGAAGGCGGTAAGAGACCACCGGCGCCGGCCCTGTCCCGCCCCTGGTGCTCGCAGCACGCCAGGCCATGACCCATGAAGACCATTGAGGGAGGGTGATCTGCACCATCTGTCCCTGCGTTGGGCGCCCCCGGCGCAGCCGCACTTCCGAGCCGCGCCCGCACTTTTCGGAGCTGCCACCGGCTGCCACCCCCAGCTTTGGTTGGTGCGCAATCCCTCCGGCGGACTTCCCGGGAGCCCCTAACCCCCAGTAAAGGCGGACGCGCTCCTTAACTGTAACCGCATCGGGACCCCACTGTCAGTGGGGGCAGACTCAGGACCCCGGCTTGGTCCCTTCACAGCACCGCCGTCGTGGCCGAGACGCTCGGCGTGTCTTCCCAGGACCTGGCTAGCGGCCCGGGAGGGGCCTCGGGGCATCATCCGAACAAATGCCGCAGGAAAGTTAGGCGGTCAGTCGGGCTGGGGAACGGCGGCGCAGAGTGGCGAGAGAGCATGCGACCTGCCTGGAGCAGGTGCTTCCTTTTGCGGAGGAGTCTACTACTACTGATTCCATGAAAGGCTGGCCGGCAATCTCCCGAAGGCGTGAAAAGTGCGGAGGCTCCTAGAGAAGGCGCCCCCAGGGCGCACGCAGGGCTGAAGCAGCCGGACCAAGGGAGAGGAATAATAGCCGACTAACGGAACTTTTCCTCTCCCGGCGGGATAAGGGCGTGTGGGCCAGGAGCTAGGTGCTGAGGCGCCGATCCGCATAGACTCCTCTAAGGCAAGGGGCGAGGTTTTCTTTCAGTGGGACCGACACTGCAAATTGTGATGGCAAGAGAACAGGAACAGGAGGCAACTCTGGGCTGGGGTAAAGACAATAGGACAGTAGAGCCCTCCGGCACCGGGAGGCGCGCGGGTGCCAGGGTGGGGTGGGGTGGAGGCAAGTCCCGTAACTAAGACACCAGACTGAGAATTGCTACTGCAAAAATAAACAACGAAAAAAAAATTGGAACAAAGTGCAAGGAGAGGGGAGAGGTTTGTAGAAAACTGCAAAACCGGGGTGTTATCCTTCCTACCTCGCCCTTCTGCTGCCTAGAGACACCTCGCGTGAGCTCTCTCTACCCCGAGGGAGGTACAGAGGGGGCCCGCGATCGGCCTCTTCGGGACTCGCTAAGAGAGGCATGGGAGACCAGCCAGCAGCTGCAGCCCTGCCCCTGCGCCCGGCCCGAACCTCGTGTCTGCGCAGCTCACCGCCGCGCGGTGCGGCACC
>NW_006442107.1:19696816-19708821 GCF_000325575.1 Pteropus alecto | reverse complement strand
GTACCTGAAGCAGAGCCGCCAGCAGCGGCAGCAGGGTCCGCGGCGCTCCCACTATCCGGCACATGGAGGCGGAGAGGGGCCGAGCGAGGAGCCGGAGGCGGCGGCAGCAGCGGCAGCACCAACAGCGGCGCGGAGAGACGGCCCCAGGCAGTTTCAACCCCCTTCCCCTCCCCACCCCACCCCCTTCTCCGCTACTCTCCTCTCCCCGCCAATGGAGAGAGAGCTGATGACAAATAGCGGGACGCTGAGTCTGCGGAGTCGCACCAGGAGTAATAAAACAGACCAAGAGATCAAGGGGCCGGGGAGGAGGCGGGGGAGAAGGCGTGCGTGCGTGTGTGTGTGCGCGCGCGTGTGTGTGTGTGCGTATGTGTAGGCGGCCGCGGTGGCAGCGCAGGAGGTTCTGCTCTGGCCCAAAGCTCAGCAGAAGCCGGGAGAAATGCAGGCGGCAGCGGGGATCTTGGCCCGTGTAGGATGCGAAGGTGGAAGTGCAGCGGCTGGTGCTCCACTGGAGCTTCGCAACGCGAGGTTTCGGGCTCGAGGTTTTGCTTCCTCTGGGTCCCCTCTCCAGGGCCGCTCGCCACGACGAAGACGCCAGGGAGAGCGCCGCGGGGAGGGCGCTCCGTGTCTTGCGCGCTGCGCCCACAAAGGACAGCAGTCCTGCCGCCCGGCGTCTCTGCTGTGTGGGGGCTGAGGGCAGCTTCTTTGCTCCCCTTTCCGGTCCCCGGGCGAGTTGGAGACTGTTCTCTGGCCTCGGCCGCGCGGAGGTGAAGCCAGGGGTCGGGGTGGCCGCTACCGCCGCGGTTCTGTCCCGCGAAGCTGCTGCCGCGGCTAAACCTGCTGCCTGCGCGCCCGCACCCGCCCGCCGGTTCTCGCCCCGCGCTGCTCACTGCGCGCGCCGCCCCACCTCGCGCTGCCACCGCCTGCGCACCCCACTCGGCCTCTGCGAGCGCGACCAGGGCGAGCCACTGCCACTGCCCCCGCCGCTCTCCCCGCGCTCGCCGCACGCGCTGCCCGGCTGCGCGGCCCGCTCCCCTCTCCTATCCCCTCCCGCTGCTGCCGCCGCCCGCCCTCGCCCCCGCCTCTCTCCTTCACTGTGCCTCCCCGCCCGCGTGGTGGCCAATCGGAGGCGACTAAGCTGCAGTGGTAACCGGCCGGATCCACGGCAGCCGCCCGCCCCCGCCCTGCCTAAGCGCCCCGTTTTTTGCTGCAGCCCACGGGGGGTCGCCGGAGGGAAACCAAGGGTTCGCAGAGCTCCGCTCGGGCAGGTGGAGGGGCTGCGGGAAATAAAATAACTTGCGCATGAACTTGATTGGTGGCAGGTTTCTCTTTGGACCACGATGGGGATTCGGAGATTAGGAATCGGGAGGCATGCCTCCTTGGTAGCCGAACGCACACTTTTGTGTTTTGTCGCTCTTTCGAGATAGATTATTTTTCTAGGCCAGGGCAGACACAGCAAACTAGCGACGCAGGCAAAGCCTATCCTGTCCATTGTTGTCTGAGGCGCTTGCCTCCAGCCACCTGCGGGCCGGCAGGACGGAGGCCGCGGCTCCTCTCCGGTGCTGGTTCCTCTCTCATCTTTGCGGATGTACCGGAACAGCCCAAGTTTGTGTTCTTGTTTTGTTTTCTTTTGTTCCCTCTGGGAGTTTGAGAGTGCCTGTTATTTTATTTGAAGTCTCCGTTTTATATTTCTACTCATTAGTGGTACAGTTCACATTTTTTAGGAAACGATTTCAGGGACTTGACCTCCACCGGACACCCCTACCCCCACCCCCACAACAGTAACAACAACAGTGAAAAAAGAAAAGAAAAAGGAGGCAGGAAGCAACCTAAAAGCCAGAACTGGGCGTGAAAATAGGATTATCTAAAAAGATAAAATAACTGATGCAGAGTTCGCACCAAGTAAAGGATTTTAATTCCTTCTTTTAAGACATGAACTTGGAGTGGAACAAAAAGTGAGAGACTTTACAAGTTTGGGTTACAAGCATTTGTGGAATGGAGGGAGGGGTGAAGAGCAATTGATTTTAGCAAGGTAATTTTTTCCAGAACTTTTCTTTTCTCAGGTTTTACAGGTAAATAAAAATATCGGTTTTATCTAAGCGTTTCAACACTTTGGAGGTTATCAAACTCCCTTTCAATTAGTGAATATGACCTTTCCGCTTTGGGTAACTGAAGTATTAACATTATTCGAATCTAAGTTTCAGGGTCATTTAAGAACTTGCTGAATCTCTAAAAATCAAGCACTAATTTCTTTGACATAAGTGATGCGACTTTTAATAATGTACTATTTCTAGTTAGGCTTTTTAAAATGTAATATTTATAGGGACACTTATTCAATTTTAATTAAAACAATATTGTAGGCCATATCTTAATGAAACTCAAAAATATTTCCTGGCTTTTTTCTCGAAAGAATAAGGAAGGTCATGTTAATTTAAAGACCAAAGGCTCGGCTTTTTTTTTTTCTTTTTTCTCTTCTTTCCTGGATATTATTGTCACACTATTGCTAATCGGTATAAATCTTCTCCTTGCAATAGAATATAAGTTCCATTTTCAAGGAGTCATGCATAATAGTAAAACATTCAGTAGCAATATGGGGATATAGTTTGTTGTACTCCAAAGTGGGATTTATAGATCCTATCTCCATGCTTACGAATTAAATTGTGATCCTGGACCTGCGGCCTTACCATCCTCAGCACTCCCAGCATTAGTTATTGATGTTCATTGCCATTGTGATTAAACATTTAAACATCATTCCCCTAATAAAATAAACTCTTATTATAACTTCAAAATCTGCTTTAGAATGCTTGTTATTCAACTAATTCTCTGATTCCAATAATTTTTGATCATACAGGTAAGCACTTGCTTTTTTTTTTTGGTCTAGCTTACATGCCTCTCACTCTTCAGTGGGTGTAAATTGCTTTGGAATCTTGCCTGGGTTTAACCTGATCATATGGTCAGCTAAATTTTGCTAATCAACCCTTTATCAGAGGAAGGAGTAGCCTAGTCTAAAATCATGTTATTGGAGACTGTGCATTCATTTGATGTTAATAAAAGTAGATTTAGTGTTGACTTTGGCACCTAACACAACTTTACTTCCATTGCACCACACTTGATAATCTAATGGGGCCATTCATTTCTCCAGGCAAAAGGGGAGCAAACTCAGATTTTCAGCCTCTACTCAAAGCAGTGCCAATCTGAAGACTAACTTTCCATTAGCCTGCAGAAGTACAGGGCTGTTGGGGACTTGGCAGTGACCAAGAGAAACAATAGGTAGGTGGTGGAGGAAGAGAGGAGAAGACAAGAAAAATAATAATAACAAAAACTAAGACTGAGCTCATATACCTAAAATCAGCCTAATCCCTTATTTCTGACCCAGGGGCTGCTGCTGATTTACTACAAGAGGTGTACAAATGAATATGTGCACCAAGCATTGTGGAAAGATTGAATAAATGATGTCTCCTGCACATATAGCCAGTTTTCATAGGTATGTGATGCTATCATGATTCATTTCACACATTCATTTCAAAGTAAATCATAATACTTTGTTCTGGTGTGTCTTTTCAACAGGAGGTGCTAAATGTACAACTACATCATCTGTATAAAAGGGTCCTCACTTTGGAAACAAATGCCATAGAGTAGTAGTCTATCTGTAGCAGCACCCCTACACGTGCACACACACACACACACACATGCACACGCATGTCCTTTCAAAGCAGGAACCACACTTGTCTCTACTTCTGACACCCAGCTAAGAGTTCTTTCCAAATATTGAATGAAGACTCTCTTCCATATGTCCTCCTTCTTTCCTAACCTCTAGGACAAGCTAGGATTGTCCCTTCTCCCTTAGGAAGTATTCTTCATTTAGCAAGTTTCTCCCCAATCAGCATTAGTTCATTAAAGCTGATAGTCCCTGGGTAATACACGTTTTACAGAGTTATGAAATTTTCTAAATGAAACTTAAACACAGTCTATGAGACTCCCCTCATTTTACAGGAACACAGGCTTAACAAGGTGCACAAGGGTATCAGCTGATAAGTAGGGACCCTCGATGGGACACAGGCTCTCTACCTAGACTCTGACCTTGTCTCTTTACGTGATTCTAGGAAGTCCATGTTAACTTTAGAAAGTTCAACTACAGTTGACACTTGAACAACACAAGTTTGAACTGCCCAGGTCCATTTATACATGGATATTTTTCAAAAAGTAGTCCTTTGTGTCCAAGGTTTTTATATCTGTGAATTCAACCAAATGCAAATAGGAAATAGTATTTTCACGTTCCAAACAGCAATTTCTCAATCTTGGATTCCCTACCAGATCAAAAATACTGTATTGGATCTGTGGTTGATTGAATCTCAGATACCAAAGGCCAACTGTAGAGTCAAGGCCAACTATAAAGTCTAAAGTTATACATGGATTTTTGACTACACGGAAGCTGGTGCCTCTTACCCCAGAGTTGTTCAAGGGTCAACTATATATGGAATGAGAGGGAGGTTTAGGAGAAAGAAAAAGAAAATTCAGTGACACTGAGGATTTTTCCACTGTTTCAGGCATTTTGTTCTTCAAAGTACAGTAGTCCCCCCATTATCTGTCGTGGACACGTTCCAAGACCCCCAGTGGATGCCTGAAATCTTCAACAGTACCGAACTCTATGTATATTGTTTTTTCCTATACATGCATACCCGTGATAAAGTTCAGTTTATAAATTAGGCACAGCAAGAGAGTAACAGCAATAACTAATTATAAAATAGGATACTTATAACTATACTGTAATAAAAGTTATGTGAGTGTGAACTTTTTCTCCTCTCTCTCTCTCTCTGATAACCAGTCTGATAACCCATCTGGCTATTAGGTGACTAATTGGTAGGGAGCATATACAGCATGGATACACTTGACAAAGGAATGAGTCACATCCCAGGCAGTATAAAGCTAGACGGCTTAAGATTTCATTGCGCTACTCAGAACGGGTCACAATTTAAAACTTATAAATTGTTAATTTCTGGAATTTCCTCTAATATTTTTGGACTATGGTTGACCACGAGTAACTGAAACTGTAGAAAGTGAAACCACAGATAAGGGGGGATTACTAGATGTGTAAGATTGGAGACATAACTGCTCTTCTTTCTGCTGGTCTCCGTGCTCATGTACCTTTCTCAGTGTCATCATCTCACCATATTTAGTATGATTCCAGCATTTCAAAATCCTTATCTTTGGTACAACCTGGCTGTAAAGCACAAGCCAGCCATTCATCTGGAACTCACCCAGAGAAGCCATGATTTGTTCCAATACTAAAAGAAAAACCTGGCTTTTATTATTTTTTTAAAATATACTTTATTTGGAAATATTATTTACCTTTTTTCTTTCTTTTTTAGCACTTGAAAATCAAACAATGTTTTCATGGAAAATATAACCAAGGGAGTAACTCAAAGTACATATGGTCAAGTAAGAGTCAAGGGTGAGTTTCTAAATATTTCTAACGCTCTTTTTTTTGTATCTTCAAAATGTAGAAAAAATATACCAGTATTTCTTAAGAAAGCCTGATATGAACACAGTGGAGCATAGTAGGGACTTAGCATTTTATTTATATCTTTATTAAATATGCTTATTTTCACTGAAGATTTGGATCAGTTACCCAAGAATCTTAGTGAAGGCTTTTCTCATCTCCTCCAGTTCGTCTGCAATTAAAAAATAAAAAATTGTCTACGGCCATGAATGTGCTCGATCTGGTCTGATCTCAGAAGCTAAGCAGGGTTGGGCCTGGTTAATACTTGAATGGGAGACCACCTAGGAATACCAGGTGCTATAGGTATTAAAATATAATAATAATAAATAAATAAAATCAAGGCTTTTAATCAGAGTTTTATTTGGGAGGCTCAAATTTTACAGACCAATACAAAATTACTAATGTAAAAATAGCTGAGTCAATAATCGACAGGCTAAAAAAGTAATAAAAATTTGGTGGCTATATAAGATGCAACAAAAAAAATGTAAGAATATAAAAGTATAGGAAAAATATTGTCACTATTAGCATATTGCTCTTTTTTTGAGTTATCTCATAAGTTGATAATAGTAAGACCAGGACTAAAGCTCATTTTACTTAGAACTTGTCTCCTGTGAACCTGGCCCTTGTCGTTTCTTGAACCATTTTTTTGTCTGTGTTCCCCAAGTCTAGTTTTCATAGTTGATTTCATGAATCTGCTCAAAGATCATCTGTATGTGAAAAAATAATATTTTCATGATATTTAAGAAATCTACTTTCTGCACCAGAAGCACAGGTATTTATGGAGTAGCAGCAGCACTTTGGATTACTTAAAAGTCAGAAGGCCTATTTCTCAAGACAAATGTATCTTCAGGAAAAAAAAAATTATACTGAAGAATTTGGTAACATTTAGTTGTGCCAAACTTTTGCCCCTGTGGCCTTTTAAAAGCAAATATCTGCCTTCTGGAAAGTATTGAAATACAGCTGTCAGTGTTTAGAGGATAGTAAAACGTATTTAGTATCTGAACTTATACTAGCTGTGCCCTTTCGTCCAGTGAATATTGAGGCAGTTGGTAGAGAATTTCTTAGGCTCAGGACACCAGCATTCTCTTCCCAGGTCTATGGCTGGCTGAATAATCTTAAATACATCACTTAATTTTTACATGTTTTCTCATCTGTAGAATAGAAATAATTCCACTTTTCTCACAGAAATACTGAGATGACTAAGAAAAGAATGTTGGTAAAGCCTATTTAGTTCCTTCAAGGGAAATTCTAGATAAATACGTGGAATTCTTTAAGGCTGTCTGGATCAGAAGAGGAATGATTATTTGGTTCCTAAAGTTGAGTCATATTTTAATGATATGGCACAACCTAAAAACCACCAAGTGCTTATTAAATCTTTGTCCTTTTTTTTAGTTATCCACAAAATTTGAAAATAACATATTTATCTTTCCCTGACAAAGGTAACACATGTTTATGCATGGACATTTCATAAAATGCTATTCAGTTCAATAATCACTGTAAGTACCATAATCATTCATATATGATTCCTTATATTGCAGTACTATCTGGGAAGATACAGTCTGAGTTTTCTTTTTAAACAGTGAATGTAAAAAAATCAACAATAATTCCATTTATTACAAAATTTATAATGTATGTCACTGTGATCTATTCTTTACATAGCTCAAAGGAGCTGAGTGATTATCACAAATAAGCATTATCTTTCTGGGTGGTCTATTATTTTGAGTCATCCTTGAGAAAGATTTTTTAAAAACATATTTGCAGAAGATGGGAATGTTCTCACTTCTAAAGTTGTTATGACAGCCAATAATAAACATGTATTTGCATTCAAAAACTAATTTATCCAAGCCATATGAAATTTCAAACTCTTTGATGCTCACTAGGACATACAATGTCTCCAGGTGAGGTAAGAGTACTTTAAAGTGTCTGCTCATCAAGACAGTGAGGGAAGGGACAAGCAGAGGAGGGACAAATGAATACAACTAGACATCAGAAGAAGGGAAAGACTAAAGCACCTGAGGTTTGTTCTCTCTAATGAGAGAAGGGGCTAACGATGTACACAGAATGCAGACTATGACCAAACTACAAGATAGGGGCAAGGCCATAATCTTAGCAATTGCTCAATAAATACTTGTTCAGTTTTAGGAGTGAGTCATGCCAGGAATAAAAAAGGGAGACATGGAATTTGGACAAGAGCATCAGTACAGCCTTTCAGCATCCAGAACAGATAGGAAGATCCACACAACAGGGCAACTGATAATTAAGAGTCCCTACAGGGCAGCTCAGTCTGTCCTCTCCCAGATATATGTGCACATCTCTTAAGAAGTGCAAGTCATCTCTGACAGAAAGTTTTACTCTGAGATGCTTGCTGGTGGGGTTGTGTGCTGCTGTTCTCAGTTCTCAAATTGTTACGTCAACAAATATTAAAAACCTGTTACACTTTTAAAATCACCCTCTTATTTTTGTGAAGGTGGAAATAATGTAAAATGACTCTTTGTAGTTCATAGCCTCTTTTTTAGTCAAAAACAAGCACTAGTGATATGTTAATGAGATGTCTAAGCTTTAGCTGAAGAAGATGCATGTTGACATCTTTATTTTATTTTTTCTTATTTTCTAGAACTTGGGATTTTTGGGGGGTATAGAACTTCACAGATTATTATTTTCTTATCTCTGTCATTCTCCCACCTCCTTTCTTTCTCTTAAATAAATTTTCTGGGAGATTTCTTTAGCTTTATCTTCTAGCCTTTCTGTTGAAAATTTGGTCATATTTTTGATTTCCAAGAGCTTTTGGTTGTTCTCTGATGGTTTCTTCCATAGAAACATGTTCTTGTGTTTCGTGGATGTGAGAGCTTCTTTTCTCTCTTTATATATTGTTTAAAGTTTTCTTCCTCTCCTGACATCATGTTGGTTTACTGTCTGCTGCTTTTCTTGCAGAGTTATTTAGTATGCATTTTAGAATCTCACTTAATCCTCCCAGTTTTCAATAAACCGTCCTATCTAGCCTCAGCTTTGTTTAGGCCAAGTGAGTTCAGAGCCTGTCACTAAGACTTTCTTCAAGAACCTTCTTCTCAGAATGTCTTCTAACCCACTGTCCTCTCACACTGGCATGAAACGGGTTGTTACTCCCTGTCTTATACTTGATGCCTCCTGGGACTGGTTTCTGTACTATAGAAGTTTACAAAGAACACTGCACTCTGTGGGTGCCTTAACCTTACATATCTCTATCCAGATTTAATCGTGACTTTTTCCTTGACAAAAGAAAGAAAGAGCCCTAGGTGATTTTTTGGAGGCTGGATGACTACTGATAGTTTTTCCCTATCAGAGTGGGTCATCTACCCCTTCCCAAGGGTTAGATGCACATTGTCTCAACTCAGACCCGTGCCCCTGGGGGCAGTTTAGGATTTCCATTGTAACTCATTCCTTCCTGAAGTTAATGAAAGCCCCCTGCCCCGCTTCTCCGTGTTCTATGAGAAACAGTGTCCCCTCCACGGGTTATCTAGTCCCAAATCATTGTTTAGGCCCTAGAGTTTTCAACTTAAAAAAAAAAGGAATCTAAATGCTCTGTCCTCAACATAATATAATAAGAGTTATAAAAAACCATTTTGAAAGTTTTACCACATTATGTTGAAACAAACCATGGAGATGTATTCACCCTGTGTTCATTTGTATTCACACTAGCTGAAACAATCCAGAATGAAGTACTTATTCGTATAATATGGATAGATTCATATTTCCAGTAAATAATAATGAAATAAAATTTACAATATTGGTAATATAAACCTGAAATTTGGAGTAGATGAGATTGAAACACCTCAGTAACAACGACATTTAGCGTAATTATTGTCACCATCTTTTTTCTGATGTTGTACTGTTTGTGAGTGCTAAAATGTCTTAGAAAAAGACAGCTATCATTGGGGGCAATGTACCCTATTAATGTATGTGAACCAATAGGTGACTTCACTGTCCTTTGCCCCAAATATTGTGACAAGTTCTTGGTGGGAGAGTTCATTAATACCTTACCCACTAACAGTCCTGCTGTTGAAAAATCGCTGATTGAATCTTTAATTCCTCTTCATTTTCACTTAGTATAAGTCTTCTATCATTCATTTGAAGTCTTACGAGGTTGAATTTCATCATCTTGTTATTCAACAATGTGTCATCACTTCACCTTATAAGAATTTATAGAGATTTTATACACGTGATGATATCAAGCTTGGAGTTAAAAAGAGATATTACTATCCATTTAATAGATGCATAGACATCATTCGCTCTTTCACCAAAAGAATCAGTTCCAAGAAATGTATCTCTCTGCTTAGAATATCTAGCTTACCTTTCAGTAAAATCGAGTAGGTTACTACTTGCTAGTAACAACACATTTACTAACATGCAGGTAGAAAACAAAACACCTCTTTTTAATTATAAAGGAAATACTCTTAAAAGATGGTGACTTTTTAAAAGATTGTGTCCAAATTGGAGATTTATCTGAGAGTGAGAACAAAATACAAGACCAATGCCCCCAATTTTTTCCATTTACCCGTAGCTCTACGGACGACAGGCAGACTTTTAAATCAGCTCTGTACAGACTGTAGAGTTTATGGGAAAAGAAACAATGGGGCAACTGACAGGCTAGTGGGACAGAGAATGATGATGAGCTGGAGCAGGGCCCTTAAAGGATTCAATGAGATTTTTATATTGAATGTGTCTGGCAAAAGCTAGCGATGAACAGATGATGAGCTCATATAGCTCCTGCCTTAAGGAAAGCAGATGCCTTAGATATGAATAAGCAGGAAAGTCTTCAGTTTGGTCAGCAGAGCCTAGAAAGGATAATCCAAGACCCTGGCTAAAATCTTTAAGATGTCCCCCTGTAGAACATGTTTTTTTTTTCTTGATATTTTGGTTTGTTTTTAAGAATCACAAAATTAATCCAGTTGCTTGCATGCGGTACACCTTTAAGAAATCCCTTTGCATTCCTCTATAAATTCTTCAGTTCAGGTTCTGGATAATATCTCCCATAATCAATATAGCAAAATTGTATTATTATCAAAGTGAAAGTAAAAAATGTATTTGCTATTTTCAGTTTTCCAAAATTATTGCTTTTTAAAAAAAGTTTGTATTTAAAAAATCTTCATTCTCTAGGACAGAAATCCACAACCTTTTTGGTCACCATGGACCAGTGCTCCTATGAGATGCCTGATGATCTGAGGTAGAGCTGAGATGATCTGAAGTAGAGCTGAGGTGGTGATGCTAGCGCTGGGGAGCGGCTGCAAATACAGATGAAGCTTCACTTACTTGCCTGCCACTCACCTCCTGCTGCGTGGCCCAGTTCCTAACAGGCCGCTGCCTGCCTGGGGGTTGGGGACCCCAGCTCTAAGAGTACAAAACAAGTATGGTCCTCCAAAATGTTGCATTTATGTTAAACAACCAATATCATAATTAGTATTTTTTCCAGAAGTCAAATTCTTAAATCTTTATGCAAAATTTTGAACATAAAAACATTTACATCCTTATTTACCATCTTCCCAGCTTCTATTTTCGCTTAAATATATTTGCCTTTGACCACAATCTTCTTCACTAAGCGTTTCTCCAAAACTCATAGGTGAATAGTTTCTTAGCTTTCTGACTGATGCTGTATTTAAAAATCTGTATTTATTCTGAGTCAGTTTACAATACCTTAAAAACAAGCAAGAAAAAGAAAGTAGGGAGGGAATAATTGGAGAGGAAAGAACAAAAAAACACTCAGTTACCCACATGTTGAATTTTTCTATGCTTTGATTAAATGCCTAATCCTAAAAGGGGTGTGGTATGACCTGTTTTTTGAACCAGTCATTAGGAGGTGCTCACAGTTTAGAACAAACTCTTCACATCTTTAAAGCTACTTACCATCTAGTTTTTATGTTTTGTAGAACTTATCTTTAATTTTAGAAATTTTACTTCGCTGGAATTTAAAACTTGTAAAAATTGTCAAGCTGACAGCTCTAAAAACTGAAGTCATCCAATTAGTCCAAAAAACAAAAGTTTCTGTGGCATCTATCATGGAACACCAATAGGCTTACAGACAAACACATCAGGTTAAAAGGAAAACACATGTTGGAGAAGGAACAACTTCTCATATACTTTGCCTTCACAGAGACATAATTGATGATAATTGGTATAAGGCAGTGGTCTTCAGGAAGTTTTCCCAAGGTTATATCTAATTTTGTAAAATAGAAGGTTATATATGTATCTGGAATGTTTCTCCTGGGTAGAGTCTACTTTCATAAGGCACTTTCATAGCTGTTTATTATGGACACCATTCAAAATGTTAACTATCCATTATGTTTCTGCCATTATTGCTTTTTTATTTGCCATAACAGACCCACATGGGCTACTTGACAAATGTTTGGCACAAATATGAACATGCATGGAACAAAGACTAAGGACAAGTAAAGCTACCAGGAATGCTTGGTAGATGAGGTTTCCATTGTCGCTGGGGCACTGTTTTGAGGAAAGGCTTTTAGTCTAATTATTTGTA
>NW_006442107.1:19676547-19696781 GCF_000325575.1 Pteropus alecto | reverse complement strand
TAAGAGGGTGTTGTACTAGTACTAGAATTTTAGAATACTGTGCATAAATTACTTAACTGATTTAACAATGGATTCAATGATCTTGTGTCAATTACCAAGTTAAGTGTGACAAACACTGAAACCAAATATTTTTTTTAAATTTCCGCATTGAAGGAATTCAATGCACAAAATTTAAAAATTGTACAACTGATAAATACAGCTAATTAAAAAATATTGTTACTTAGAGTTACCTTCTGGCCAATAGTAACATTTATTTTACTTTTTCATATATTTGGCACCTAACTCAAAACCCAGGTATATTTAGCCTGCACTGCATTATGTAGATCATGACACCTACTGGCAGCATAGGGTTTTGCACCCTAGTTCCATAAGACACTGAATCCCCTGGTTCACCCAAGGTAATTTCAAATTTAACAAAAGTTTAATTCTTGCACATAGTGCATGTCTATTGCAGATTTTTAGTGATGAAAAGTCCAAAGTGAAGATTCAATTTCACATCCAACCCCATCATTAAATACTAGACTAATGTCCCAAGGGTATTCACTAATTGATTTGGAATATATTTTTCTATCCATTGATCGGGGTCTTTCTGTATTTGCATCAGCTCCATGCTACTTAAATTGTTAAAGCTTTATAATACTTTATATCAGAATATTTATCTCTTCTTATTTTTTTAAATCTGTTATTCTCACCTGATATTTCTTCCAGAAAAGTTTAGCATTATTTTGTTAAATTACTCCAAATCACATTTAATTTTTATTTGAGTAGCGTTAACTAGCAATTAATTTGGTAATAAATAATATCTGTAAAATATTGTTTTCTCTTGAAAGTCCATTACATCTCTTGAAAATATTTATAATGTTCTTCATATGTTAAATGGTGTTTATTATAATAAATATTTGAGATTTAATATTTTTGTTGCAACAATGAGATTCTTTATGTAATTTTATTTCCACATTTGCTGTTACCTGCATATGAACATGCTATTGTTTTTGAATTTTCTCTTGTAATAAATAAAAAAATAATAATTGTATACTTTTTCCATGAGATGTCATTTTGGATTTTGTTTAGATGAATCACTGTTCTTTGTGTCTTGTATTTAAATCTCTTAGTTCTGTGTCATGTCTTTTAGCATTGACTAAAGCCTTCTAATAAGGATGTTAGATATCATTTTCCCCCCACATTTAATTCCAGTCTCCTTTGGCTTTAAACATTAGAAAAGTATGATAATGACTATTTTTAAGTCATGTTTACGGCTTATTATTTGCTAATGGTTTTTTCAATAGTTGTTACTGTTGAATTATTTCAGTGCCTTATTCAAAATTATGATTATGATTTTCTTAATTGACCTAATAATTGAATATAGTAATAAATTACATAATATTGACTCTTTTTGTATTTCTGAAATAAATCCTACTTGATTTTTTAGGTAGTGTCAAGTTCTAGTTCTAAGATTTATTTATTACTTTAAAATTTGATATTCCCTTGGAGATATGTTGACTTTTTCTTCTATTGATATTCTCATCAGCATTTGATATTTTATTTTTAAAAGTACTGTTATATTGTATTTATCAGTTATAATTTTATTTGATATTAGCTAATAATGTTGTTAGACATTTGTTTTTATTCTAGTTGTTAAATATTTGGAAATATTTCTTAATTTTTTAAATTTTCTATTAATTTTGTTACCTAATTCCTTCTTTATATTATTTTAGTTTTTTTAGTTTAATTTTTTAAAATAATTTTTTATGTCCAATTACAGTTGGCATACAATGTTATATTAGTTTCAGGGGTAGAACATGGTGATTATACATTTATATATCTTAGGAAGTGATCTCTCTGATTAACCTAGTACCCATTTGATACCATACATAGGTATTACAATATTATTGACTGTATTCCATATGCTATACTTTACATCCCCATGACTATTTTGTAAATACTAATTTGCACTTCTTATTCCCTTCCCCTTTTCCCACTCCTCCCCCATCATCCTCCCATCTGGCAACCATCAAAATGTTCTCTGTACCTATGAGTTTGTTTCTGTTTTGTTTGTTTATTATGTTCTTTAGATTCCACATGTAAGTGAAATCATATGACATTTGTCTTTCTTTGTCTGATTTACTCTACTCAGCATAATATCTTCTAGGTCCATTCTTGTTATTGCAGATGGCAAGATTTCATTCTTTTTAATGATTGAATAATATTCTATTGTATATATGTACCACCTCTTCTTTATCCATTCATCTATTGATGGACACTCAGGTTGCCACCATATCTTGGCCATTGTCAATAATGCTGCAATGAACATATGGATTCACATGTCCTTTCAAAGTAGTTTTTTGGGTTTCATCAAATAAATACCCAGAAGTGTCTCTTGTTATAGCCATTGTTTTAAAGTCTATTTTGTCTGATATAAGCATTGCTATCCTGGCTTTTTGTTTGTTTGTTTCCATTTTCATGAAATATCTTTTCTACCTTTTACTTTCAGCCTTTGTATGTGTCTTTTGATCTGAAGTGACTCTCTTGAAGGCAGCATGTGTAAGAGTTTTGTTCTATCATGCTTCAGCCACCTTATGTTTTGATTGGAGCATTTAATCCATTTACATTTAAAGTAATTGTTCATAAATAGTAGTTATTGCCATTTTATTATTCATATTGTTTATCCTTTTTTTTTTTTCTTCTTAAATCTCTCCATTTCCTGTAATACTGGCTTGATGGTGATGAACTCCTTTAGCTTTTTCTTGTCTGAGAAGCTCTTTATCTGTCCTTCAATTCTAAATGATAGCTTTTCTGGGTAGAGTCATCTTGGTTGTAGGTCCTTGCTTTTCATCACTTTGAATATGTTTTGTGCCAATCTTTTCTGGTCTGAAAAGTTTCTGTTGAGGATTCAGTCTTTTCAGCTGGCAGTCTTATGGGAGCTCCCTTGTAGGTAACTAATTGCTTTTCTTTTGCTGCTTTTAAGAATTTCTCTTTGTCTTTTATGATGTGTCTTGGTGTGGGCTTCTTTTGGTTCATCTTCTTTGGGACTCCGCACTTCCTCAGCTTGTATGTCTATTTCCTTCACCAGATTAGGGAAGTTACCCAGCATTACGTTTTCAGATAGATTTTCTATTCCTTGTTATATTTCTTCTCCTTCTTGGACCCCTATGATGCGAATATTGGTATGCTTGATGTTATCCTAGAGGTCCCTTAAACTATTGTCATTATTTTGGATTCTTTTTTCTTGTTGCTGTTCTGATTGGATGTTTTTTGCTGCTGTATCTTCTAAATCACTGATTTGATCCTCCGATTCACAAAATCTACATAATACATTTCCTATAATGTATTCTTCACTTCAGTCATTATATTCTTCATTCCTTACTGGTTCTTTTTATGTTTTCTATCTCTTTGTTAAAGTTCTCACTGAGATCATCTACTCTTTTCCCAAGTTCATTGAACATTCTTATCACCAGTGTTTCAAACTCTGCATCTGATAGATTGCTTGTCTCTATTTCTTTTAGTTCTTTTTCTGGAGCTTTGTCCTTTTCTTTCATTTGGGACATTTTTGTTTGTCTCCCAATTTTGGCTGCTTCCCTGTGTTTATTCTATGTATCAGGTAGGGCTGCCGTGTGACCCTCAGGCTGATTGGTTGTGAGAACTGGCCAGTGAGGGGCTGGCCTTATGGAGCAGGATTGGCTTTAGCAGGGCTCTAGTGCCTGTGCAATCTTCCCTTTGAGTGTGTTGTATGCAGCCCCAGTGTGAAGCTGGCCACCAGGAGTGTCTGGTGGGAGGGGGCCTCCTGGGAGGGGCCTTGTCGCAGGCCAAGTTCAGACACAGCCTGTACTCTGCTCAAGGCCACCTGGCAAGAGTTACCAAGCAATCTACAGGTGGCCGCCACTCACTCTGGTCTTGGAGGTGCCTCAAGAAGCCAAACCATGAACTGAGGCCAACTGCCACCAGTGCTGGATTTGAAGCTGTTCACAAGAGGTACAGAGTATGCTGAGGCCAGATGTTCCTTGTTTGGGTTTTGCAAACCTGAGAGATTTTAGGAAAGTCTGCAGCATAAGCCAAGATGGGCCATTTACACTGAAAAGCCACTGGAAGTCACTTGGGTGGGCCTGCAAGTTGCATGGGGAAGGGTCTCACAGAATCACCAGGGCAGGGCAACCAATGTTTACTAGGTTGATGGTAGCTGCCTGCATCTGCACCCCAGGAGAGGGGAGGTCTCAACAAAAAAGGAAGGGATTCTACCAGCACTTCTGTCTGGGAGATAGCTGCCTCTCCAGCCCATGACCTGAAACCAGACAAATTCTTTCCTCCTTGTATGTCCCTGGCACCTTTTAAAACTGCTGTCCCAGCACAGGTACTCAGAGCATGTGAGTTGGTTGCCAAGTAAGTCCACAGGTGTTCCTCTTAAGAGGAACATCTGAGACTCTAGCCACCCTCCATCTCACTCTGCCACAATCTGTGCTGATTTTTACAGCCAGAAGTTGTGGGGATTTCCCTTTCTGACACTGGAATCCTGGGCTGGGAAGCCACATGTGGGGCTGGGACCCCATGCTCCCCTGGGGGTACTTCTGCAGCTAAGACATCCCTCCTGATTCTCGATTGCCATATGCAGGTATGGGACCAACTGGTTCTGTGCCTCCACACTTCCTACTAGTCTCCAGGTGATCTCTTCTGTTTATCCCCAGTTGTAGGACTTCTTTTCAGCTAGTCTTCAGAGGACTCCCAGTGATGGCTGTTTGTAGTTTAGTTGTACTTTTGATGTGGTTGTGAGAAAAAGCAAACACAACGTTTACCTCCTTCACCATCATGACAAGCTTTATTTTAAATCGATCTTATTTTATTTTTCTAAAATTTAGTTTGTTTGCATTCTTCACAATATATAGAAAAATATACTTATGAATTCATTTTTGTTTATAGCTTTCGTGTTAACATTTTTGTATACTACTTTTTAATCTCTTCTTTGGCTCAATAGTTATTTTGAAAGGTGTGTTTCTATATCTAAGTGGATGAACATTATTTTTAGTAAAAATATTTATATTTTTCATTCCATTTTTCTCAGTTAATATAGTGCATAATTTTGTTTTTTGTTTTTAGATTATTGACTTTGCTTTTGATCTGGTACCAATTTTCTCCTATGCTTTTTACATATTTTACATGAAGAAAGTTACTGGTAATCTCAAGAACTATGAAAGGTTGAGATTTTGCTCTATTTGATAGCTAACAGGTTAGCTTCCATTGTATGAATATTGGGAGAAGACAGGCAATTCCTGAGTTGGAGAGAAAGGGTTTTATAACTCACAGCAATAGCAGTAGCTATCATCATTTTTGTGTTAGTTCTCCAGGCTACAATTTCTATAAGATGAGGTAAAGAGAACCAGGTGACATCTACAGTCACAGTGCGTACATACAGGAGAAGAACCTTGAGCTTAGGGAACCTGATGCTTTCATAAAAGGCAAATAAGCATACCTGTCCTTTGTTCCAGAGGGAGACTGTATCTTCCTAGACTCCAAGCAAGCCATTTCTTGGCTTCAGGTAGAGACACTCTGCCTCTCTACCAAGGTGGTTTTCTATAACATCCTTGGAAAGATGGTCTGGAACAAAGAAATCTAGTGCATCTGCTTGTATGTGTAGAAATACATGATACCCATGGAGAATGATCTACCATCAAGGGAGTAAAAGATGTCAGTTCTAGCTTGTCCAAATTCCTTATAATTGTTTTTGTCAGCTCAATATAGTCATTGATATAAAAATAGATTTTTTTACATCTATCATCTGTCTATATATTAGTGTTTTGATGTTTAACAGAATAGATGATTAGATAGATAGATAGATAGATAGATAGATAGATAGATAGATAGATAGACAGATAGACAGATATGGTTGTGTGTTTAAAATGTAATTTCCTATGTTTTTAATAATTTTGTTTTATGTGTTTTAAGCTATTTAGCCAGGTACTCAGCATTATTTCTCTTACCATTTGTGATTTTTTAAAATATATAATAGCCTTTCTTAGTTCCATTTGTGTGAGTTGCCCCCTCCGCTGTAATTATTTGTACTATTATTTAGATCACTCTCTTAAAAATAATAAATTACAGGAATATTTTTTATTCAATCTGATACATTTTGCCTTTTAAATAGGGGAATTTAAACTACATTCATTAATTTTGTTGGTCTGACAGATAATTTTGTTGTCTGTTTTTTGTTTGCTTGTCATTTGGCCTCTGTTCTACAGGCTGTTTTGTTTACTTCTTCTCAATGGTTTTAGAAAGCATATCCTGTATTTAATTCTGTTAGTGGTTATCTTATCATTACTAAGATATTTTCATAACTATTTGTTTATTAATCAAAATAGCAACAAAGAGGCTCTTGTTTATTAATTGTGCTTCCTTTATCTATTTCTTTCCCCTTCCCAGTCTTTAATAATAATTTATTCGGCTGTGTAAACTTTGTCATCAGCACACCTACACATTCCTTTTTTCAATAAATCGAATTTTTTAAACTGTTGCATTTTTATTACCCTGTAATAAAGCCTTTTTGTTGTTGTCGTTTTCAGCATCATCTTTATTCTTTATAGTCATAGTTTGCAACAGCTGTTGGAACACTATGGTACCAGTCAAAGGCCAAGAGAAATATTCCTAAATTCTCCAGTGAATCGGAATTCCAGTGGGTCTGGGCAGTGAGCTCATGGGAATGAAGTTGACACCTCTGCCAGCAGTAGGCAAAATGATGAAGAAAGGGGGACTAAGGGTTCCCCTCTGCAGATGCCAAAATTCATGGTAGGCCTCCTAGAGCCTTAGCAATGATCTTTTCCTTTTATTTAAAGTTTCTTTGGAAAGGGGTATCTGTTTCTAGTCCCTCTTTGTTCCTTGTTTTCCTCTCTCTCTTACTTCCTTACATCTTCCACACTACAAGCCTCAAACTTCGTAGTTTAATAAACATACTTTTTAAAAGTAAGCGAAGTGCATGAGAATACTTGTCTTGGTCTACTATTGCTGCCATAACAAAATCCCACAGACTGGGTGGCAATTTTCTCACAGTCCGAGAGGCTGAAAGAGATCAGTGTTCCAGCATGGTTGGGTTCTGGTGAAAGCTCTCTTTCTGGCTTGCTGATGGTTACTTGCTATGTGCTGAACTTAAAGCACAGAGACTAGATCATCCATGTCAAATTAGGCACCTGGAAATCTTAGGAGAGACAGGAGGAGGAATGGCTGACATGGAGGGTGGGAGTGGTAGGTAGGAGCAGGGCATGAGCCCTGGGTGACTGAGTTCTGGATCTAGGACTTCTCAGGCTAGACTTCTCAGGCTGCTGGCAGGGAAGACACAAATTTGTACTAGATGATGACAGTCCAAGCCCCTTTCAGAAATAAACATTTTGTAAATCAGTGAAAATTTGCCACAAAGGATGTTAGTCTGCAATCTAGCATCTAGGAAATTCTGCTGCATAGCTAAGTTGCCCGGAGGACATACACTTCATAAAGTGGTAGAAATCAGTATAACAAAACTGTCAGGGGTCTTTAGGGAATAATATTAATCTCTCCATGCAGTGTTTTTTCATGAAAATCTCTTTGCAGTAATGAAGGCCTCATGCAGATAAGCGTGTCCTTTATAGATTAAATGGGGATCAGTGACCCTTAAATTTAGCTAGAAAATAATGTAATAAATTTTTAATTCTAGTATGATCAAAAAGATTTCATGTGCCTTTTAAGAATATAAAGATGGAAGAATTATCACCAGCCTAATTATTTCCACCATCGCTTTGCATGATATGTGTGTGTGTATATATATATATGTGTGTGTGTGTGTGTATACATATATATATGCATGATATGTGTGTGTATGTGTGTGTGTATGTGTGTGTGTGTATATATGTGTATATACATATATATATATACACACACACACACACACACACACATACACACACATACACACACACACACACAACATAGGAAAGGGGAAAGTTCGGGGGTCAAATCTTTTAGCCAGATTCTTTTCTCTCTTTCAGGAACATACTACACCCAAACTACGTTCTTTTTTCTGATTTAAAAATAATGCTAGACCTTTGATCAACAGATTTTTCACAAGATGTTAAACATTTGGGGTGAAAGGAAATGTTCTTACATTCACTTAACAGAACTGTTCTTTTAGTTGGTTTTGCATAGATTTATTTTTGAAGCCTGAACTGTTTGCTAATTTCCCAATTAGACGCTCATGTCATTGCCACATTAGCACCATCTTCTCTTCCTTATCCAAAATGCTCTCCCATAACCTGGCTTCTGCAACAACCTCCCTAAACATTGTCCCACACTTCTGGGGTTGTGACATAGGCCACCTTTACCAGGTACCCACAGCATTGCCAGGACAGCAGTGGGGTTGTTGGCGTGTCAGGAAGCTTAAGCACCAGCAACATGAACCCTTTCAATCCTAGCTGCACACTCTGCCTTCTTCATCTCCCTTTCCTGAGCAGTGTAGGCTAAAAACACTGGAGCTCTTTCTCATCAGCCAAATGGAGAAGGCTTTACCTTGGCAAGGCCCAGTGTCTTTTTTATTTCATTGATGACTCGAAGACTTAAATAATTTTAATATAAAGTATCATTATCTTTTAAAAGTATACTCTAGTACTTTTAGATTTCAGTTTACTGCCATAAATGTCTCATCTGGTTTTATTTTTTAAAGCTGATTACCTAAAGAAAATAACTCTAAGAAAGAGAGAAGATATATTTGTCTACATTATAGAGAAAATTTTGAAAAGCTTATTAGTCTATGGTTTGATAAGTAAACCTGTATATAAAATATAATTTATAATTAACATTATTTAAAAAGTTTTTCTAGAGCTGGTGAATCTACCGAATGTGTTGATTGCCACTTTTACATTTACATAAATTCTTTTACTTTAGTACTTTTTACACAGAGCTGATAAGACTAAATCAGTGTGAAGGCCTTTGAGTCAGAAGGCTGCTTTCAGTTCAGCCAGCAGTTTAAGCCAGACAATGAATTGGGTTTTGTTGACATAAAAAGACCTGCAATTATGGTTTTGATTTTGCAAATAAAAAGTACCAATTTCTCCAAAAGTTCTTATCACAATATTATCACAATATTATGTGATACTATTTTCTTATAACATATCTGAGAAATGATTTTGGTAGTTTTCTAAACAGAGGATTAGAAAAAGATTCAGGTGCAGTAGGTATTCTTTTCTAAAGTGCTATCATAATGACAAAAGTCTAGAGTATTTAGAAATGTTTTAAACTATAAATGGATGCCCTGGAAAAATTGCCTTTATTGACAACTGACTTAATTATAGTGGTTCAGATATTCAAAGCCCTGTTATTTGTCTGTAAAAACCATTGTAGGTTAAAAATGGACTAACATTAGCTTCTCTATAGGTATAGTATTTTATGTACTTTAAAAAAAGCCTTGATTCTTTTCAAAATCTACTGAATACAAATACTCTAAAAAATGTACACTCAAAATGGTTATTTTGTAACATGAAATCTGAGTTGTTTATAATTATTTTAGATACCCTAAGATTTTTATATCAGATTTTTAAAGCAACTTTGTAAGAATTAGCATGATCATAATAGAAATACATTAGCTACATGCATTTGAATGTGTGTTTCATAGATTATATTTATAAAAGAATGTTAGCAAATCTACTTCTTTAGTTTTCCATGCAGCTCTTGGAAAGATCAGAAAGTGGCTATCATGGAGTCATTCGATTTTAACAGAGATCCTTTCTCTATAACTAATTCAACGCATGGCTATATGGGTAATTTTGAACAAGTGGATCTTTCTCCAACCTGAAAGGCTGCCAGGAGGGAGACTGAGTGAGAAAAAGAGGGTTTCAAAGGAGTCACAGAGAACCACAAAGTAATCACGAAGCACCACTGTATTGCTACAATCCCCTTACAGAAGTGCATTGAGAGGTGGTGATATAGAACAGAGATGACACATCATTACAATAAAATACTCTATAATACCTGGGACAAAGGTAGGAAATGATTTTGTCATCAAACAGAGCACCCGAAATTGTAGAAATTTTGATTATGTCTGCTGTGAGGAATTTTTAAAGAGCTACTATAGCTCTGCCATTATTTCACAAAATTTCACATAGCAATGAAATAGGAAATACAGAAGACTAGAAATGTAAAATAAGATCTGCCAATGTAACCCTATGTATCACATTTAATAATAAAAAAAAACTTTTAGCTAAAAATTACGTTATACAAGTGTATAATTAGTTACTCTAAATTTAGATATAACTTATTGAATCCTAAGTGTTGGGATAAATTATTAATGAGGACTCAGTCTTCTAGCCCTGTGAAACCCTGACAAATGGAATATATTTTGGGTCATATCACAGTACCAGAACTAAAGTAAATGGAGGAAAATTTCATTTTGCAAATGTCAGTGGAAATACTTTAACAGTACCAATAAGATGAAAAATCCCAATGAATTAAAATAACATCATCAAATACCTAATGTTGCTGTTCTTGAATTTCAGTAGAAAGAAAACAAACCAGATGACTGGGACGATGGTATGGACTGATTCTTGAGAATAAAGCAGAAATTCTATTAAAACAGAGCTTGATGTGTCACATGAGTGACTTGCTTTTGAGTCTAGAGCTTTGGTCTGATGTTGTCTAAATATTCCTTGAGGAAGACAAGAATTGATGCTAGATCCTGGGGGTCAAGCTGAGACCACAAATGGGGACTACATTTTTAATACGAATCTTTTTTTTTTTGGTATAAATCAGGCTGAGTATAATAGGAGTAAGGTGATATCTTAGAAATAATTTTAATACAAGAATCAAGACCAGGTCAGGGATGGTTTGGAATTTGTTTATTCATTTTCAAGCATTGTACCTGTGCATGGAAATATGAATTTTAGAGTAAAGACATATATAAATTATGTTTAAAAGACATATCTAAATTATGTCTGTAAATTATTGAAGGAACCCAAAGAAGAAAATTCTATGGAGTATTTTATGAGAATTAGTTTAGTAGCAAAACACTTTCACATGAAGTGATTAGAATCAGATAGTACACTTAGGAAACTATTACAGTGTTTCTAATTCAGGTTACAGGTGTGCTGTGATAATATCTTAAATTTTTAATTAATGTATTTGTTTTTCCACACAGCCTTTTAAAAAAATCATTCTTGACTTTTTAAGTCATTTCTCCCACAACCTCATCTAATCCATTTCCACACATCCTTACACTTCATCTTCCCCTATTCAGTAAGAGGCATCATTAACTGTCTTAAGGAAAATTAGGATTTTAAGGCAAAGATGCAGAGAACCAGTCAATGCTAAGATTTCGTGATGCAAAATAGATTTTGAGAATTTTTATGGGCCTACAGAATTCTAAGTTAAGATTTTTAGGGACAAGAGAGGACAAAAAAAAATGACTTGTATAAAGAGCAGGAGTCCTTTCAAAAATGGTAAGTTTAGAAATCTGTGCATAACCTGATTTTTTTTTTCTTTCTCTAGAAGCACAGACAACAAAACAAGACAAAACAACTTCCTGACCATGGAGAAGTGAGATTTAAAAAAAGAGAACAGCAGAATAAGTTATGGCTCTACAGCCTGAGAATTGGGCCTTCCACACTGCCCTCTCCTAAGATCAATCCCTGATGAGTAAAAGTGATCGTAACTCCAGGAATGTTTAGGGGAATCCAAGGAAGAGATGCACTGCCCAGGTTCCAGATATTGTAGAGAGATGTCAATCCTTTAGAGAAGCTCTGTGTTGAGCATGAAAATAAGCTGTAAAGAAGAAATAGCTAGAGAAAATCAAGCAAGAGGAGCATACCAGGCACTCTGGTCAGACCAAACAAGAAGCAGAATGACCACAGAGGTAGTCAATGAGCCAGGAGGGCATTGCAGTTATGTGTGAAGTGAGATGGATGCCACAAGACCAAACATCAGCAAGGATCATGCATCTCACCAGAAACCAAGATGAGTGGATGCAGATAACTTTGGACCAGTGCTTCTCAAAAGTGAGTGTACATTAGAATCACCTGGAAGCTTTGTTAAAACACAGATTCCTGGGCTACTCACTCAGAGTTTCTAGTCGGTAGTTCCATGTGAAATGGGGCCCAATGATTTGCATTTCTAACAGGTTTCTGGGTGGCACTGATGTTGCTGGTTGAGGACTTCACTTCGAAAAGCACTATTCTAGACCAAACCAAAGATGGTATCTACGCCCTCCCCTCCCGCCTCCACACACTCAGAATTTAGATGCTCCTGGAGAGAATGAGAGAAGGGGACACATTATGATATCTTAAGAAATAACCCAAAAGAGAATGATTTTATATCCAAAAGTACTAAGTGACCATTAATTTGAGAGAATGGGCCTTGATTTCCGCATAAATGCTATGAGATGGCAGAACATCTGCGTGCTTGGGAACACTGTTCCCATAGTCACAGTTCTCCATCTGGGCCCCTGCATGAACAGACTTAGTGCCCCATTCACAACTTGCTTGGGGTTCTCATGCACCCACGATAAATAGCAATCTTCAGTCTCCAGTGGACTGGGATCCTCTTCTTTCAAGGGTCCACATAAAATGTAAAAGCCCATCAGATGGCTTTTATATGTAGGCAGCTGGTAGGATTTGTCCCTTCAATTGCACACTGCTTTAGCCTAAAATAGGCCTGCGTGTGCACCTTTGTTGTTTGCATTTTCCCTTTGCAGACAAGAGCTAGGTCAGTAATTTATAACTCTCACCAAGTTGAGTGCACATTTATGAGACTTAGCTGAATGAATATATTATATGTTACCTAATATCCCCAAGTCCTTCGGCCTCTCAAAGTCAACTTTTCCTTTGATATTCATGTACAATAACATGAGCCTTCATCCCAAGTAATTGATGAAAAAGCCAAGCCCTCCCCACTATTTCTAAGGACTCTTCAGTGGGTAAAGGATACGTGTGCCTAAATATATGTTTTCTACCTCTCTTATTCTGAATTTGAATGACAGTTTTTCAATTTTTTTTTTAAACCTATACGCAGTTGTTTATCTGTATACTTAGCAGTCTTCATTCCTCATACTTTACTCTAGGCACAGACAAAACATCACATAGACATTTCTAAAAGCACCGTTAATCCAATTATTTATCTTTTTTTTTTAATGAGCACTTACTATGTGCCAGGTGATGTTCTAGTCCTTGGATTCAGCACTAAAAACAAACAAAGAAACAAACAAAAACAGCTAAGTACACTATTGTGATTTCTGCAATTTATGGAGATTGTCTTGAATGTAGGAGGTTAAGGAATGATGGTTGCAGCAGGGAACAATAACAAGTTCCTCCTGCATGTCAATATCAGATAGCATGATTTCTAAACCAAAGAGATTTCCTTCATGGGAGCTTTCTTCTGAGGATCCAGCCTCATGCCTTGTGGAAAACTCTCACCCTCATTCTCTATAGCAGTCTTTCTCCATCATCTCTTTCCTGCAAGTCAAAAGATTTTCTTTCCTGAATTTCCAAAAAAAAAATTGGTTTAAAAAAGGTAAAACAGAGTCATTTAATTTACTTTGTCTCATTTTAGTGCCCTGGACTTTAACTTTGATAACCAAAAGTTCTAAGACAGTGTTGCTCAAAGAAAAGAACCATGTGTTTTGGATAGAATTCATCAGAGGTTAAGAGAAGCGTACGTAGACCACCTTTTCATCTTGGAAAATGTAATCCACCACAATGAATATCCTATTTAATGGCTGAGTGATCAAGTTCTGTGGATTAAATTATGACAAAAGGGCAGAAGTGGGCCTAGCCCTGAGGCGAAGTGAAATGAAGATATACTGCTGTCCTCCTAGGGGAAATTAGATCTCTGCTGTATTTTTTTTCCCCTAATAACACATTGAAAAAGTATTTGCCTGATCAATAGCTGCATATCAGATCTCAATGATGTGTTGATTTACTCCGAAAAGGAAACTACATGTGGAAAAGCAGGTACAATAAGAGTTACTTCCTGATTATGTTTACAATGATCTACTTTTTTTCTCTAAGGTCATCTATTTTCAGCCTTGGTGAAATAGATCAGTTAAATGTGAATATAATAGGAATCCTATATCTGAATACTTCTAGTCTTTTTGGTGGCATTATCTGTGCCATCTTTCAATTTACTTTATAATTTGGAAATGAGGAGGCAGTTCCAGAGGCTAATAATCATTCTTTCTTAATATCCCGTGAGTCAAAGAACCAATGTGGGTATTCTGGCATTGGCATAGTGTTATCTCTGCCCACTAGGCATTAGAAAAGTGTGGAGATCACCTTATTTTACATAATGCACAGTCGCTCTGGTTGATGACTATAGGTCCTTTTAAGGAATCTCTAAGAAGATAACAGTTTTTATTTTGTCAAAGACACAGAGTACTTCTTCAATAGAACCTGGCCATACCCTTCATTCCAGGGGCTCCAAGCCTAGAAATTGGGTGAGAGGCCATGACTCTCAATTGTGCCAACAATCTGAAAACAAGACCTAGAATGTTTTACATTATGAAAACCAAGTAGCTAGTAGGCAGAAGCTCTACATCAGTCCAGTGGACACTATGATCTATTTGTCTCCACCAATGATTTTTGTGGCTTAAGTCATTTTGATCACTGCGTTAGCCTGCTGTCTCCTTTGGGAATCTTGTCCATTTGTCTCCGGCCTGCAAGCTTAAGTACTGTCACTTGGCTGCCTACACTCTCTAGGATTCTACTATCCCCATTGAACTTAAGAAGCTCATTTAATGGGATTACTTCCTATAATCATCCTTGGCTTTACCAGGTGTTTTTTAGTGCTTTGTTGGTGAAGGAATGTCCTCAGAGCCCATCCAAGTATCATAGTGAGGGGATGAGTAGCAGATCATACTTGATAAACATGCACTAATGTTTCTACCTTTCTTCATATAGCTTCATCTATATCATACCCTGGAAATCCTTACACTCTTCTTTAGCCTCGGCACCATGGAACTCAGGCTTCGACCTACTGTCTATGTAATCTGGTGAGCCACAATTATGTACTCAGACATTAAACATCTCAAATCCGCTATATCTGGAAGGTGCGATTACATTAATAAATGTGGCTTAAGCCAACCTTTTGTTTCTGTCTCTCTGTACTCAGACCCTCAGAGTTCTCATATCATTCCTCCCTAGGTCTCTACCAGTATAAATTAGCAAAACCTAATTCTTTTGATGGACTAACTATTTCTTCCCAAGTTAAACTTTATGTCCATCCTACTATAATCTGAGTGTAGTTATGGGTCTGGAAGCAATGCAAGGTGATGGGACATATCATGTGGAGAATCTGTAACCCCAAGTAAGGTAGGTAATTGCCTCAAGTGATTCCATTACATGTTCTTCAGAAAGGGAAGGAAGACCTCTTTCTACTTTCAAGGAAGTTCAGTAAGTGCCTTACATTTCACATAAGATCCCAAGCATGGCTGTGCATTCAATGTGCTTTGTAATTCTACAATATGCATCATCAGACTTTGAGCCTAGTTTTCAAAAACACTAGTCATGTATTTGGCTACAAGAATAAATAAATTTTAGGATGCTCTTTTGTTTTCTAAACATGCATTGAGATGAAAATTTAAAACTCTGAGCTATTCAATTTCTTTTTGTAGAAAGAAGTGGTGCAGTCAGAAACAGACTATCCCATAGCCCTTGTCATCATCATTTACAACAGACTTTTATTGTAGCAGTCTCTTTATGTTCTAAATCCTTGTCTTTAACAGGCACTTTATATCAGGCATCTACAGTGATAAGTTAATGATTATTTTAAAATATTTGAATGTCATGGACCATGGTGATAAGGTTATTTTATCTTTAAAATTAACCAGGCAGACAAGCTATCTCAGATTCTCTTAATTTTCAAAGTCTACTTTTCAGGACCACTTTCAGTACCATTTGTTTTTCTCAGAAAGTCCTACCTTGACAAGAACAACTACCTGGATCATTTCAGACAGGAGAGGATTTAGTAGAGGGCATTAGATGCTTTCCTAATTGCTAGACTGCCTGGAGAAGTCATGAGAAATCGCTGTTAACTCTCTGGCTTACTGTTACCTTACAGAGGGGCAGAGAATTTCAGAAGCCATGGAAAACTACTAGTAATTATTACAATTTCCTATAATACCAAGGTAGATGAATCAGTAGGCAATACCTGGAGGTCACTGCAAAACCTCAAATCTGCTGAAGAGCACGTTCCTGCCTGCCACTAACATAGGAGCAATTATGTGTATTCTGCTTCCTCTTTTGCACCTTAAAAATCTCTCACAAGTGGCTCTCATTGGCAAAATAAAAACCTGGAATCCAACTGGCAAGAGATTCCTGGAAATGTAATGGTCAGGCTTCCAGTCACTGAGAATAGCAAAGGTCAAGATGGAGAAATAATGTTGGATTGTACAGGTAGCATAATGAGCCTTTCTGATATGATCTATGAATTTGATTTTTTTCATGACATATAAAAAGAACTAAACATATTTATGTGTTTATGTCTTTACTTATATAGTACATAGTGGTTGTTAATAAAAAGTTCCTGGTTCAACTAATACAGAACAAGAGCCATCAGCACCTACATGCATCCAATCCAAAGCTGATTTTGCTAATGTTATTAGAAAAAAAAAAAAGCACAGAAAGAATCACATTTTGGCTGATCACAGTGATATAAAAAAATAGAGTAATATATTGCAAACAAGAACAAAAAGCAAAAGAAATGCAATACAACTAAAGCTTTTGAAAAATTTATATCTATTAAAAATAAAAACCACACAACAGAACAAGTGGAAACATTTGGATGAAAACAATAAGTCTGTAACATCCCAAATAGAACATTTTTGTTGTTGTTTATAATTAGTGAGATAAAGTACTTGTTGGCTGAATAGAGTCTGAAAATGGAGCAATCAAGGTCTTTCATGGCTCCATATTCCCTTCTTCCATCCGGAAGAAATAAAATTGGAATATATGTGTTAGTAACAAAGTTAAATTGCTTAATGATATTTGTCACAATTACTAGTATTACTAATATGTTTAGTTGTTTTGACAGTTTATAATTTTTAAAACTGTATGACGTCATCTAACATGGTGCTTGGACAGACTAGGTACCAAAGAAATATTTGGTGAATTAATGAAAAAATGCAGACTACACATTTTAAAGACTGAATAAAAAATGATCAACAGGCATTCAAATGTCCTTATAAGCAATGAGCTAGAAATCAATAAAGTGGCAGTTAATTTTAGATGCCATGAGTCAATTCATTGTATGAACTTGGGAAAATTATTTCAAATCCGTGTGCCTTACTAATAATGAGCTTTCCTGCCTACTTCACAGAAACACCTGAGATAATTACTTGGCTTTGAGTTCTTTGGGAGAAACATGAGCTATAGAATTCAATGTATAGTTATAGCAATGCTAGACTTTATACTAGTAAATAAACATTCATGACTATGTATTAGTGAGGTTTTATTGGTAACTAAATCCTATTACATTAAGATAAAGAAACATTTATATTATAATAAATTTCAAAAGCTTAGATATTAAATATGGAAGATTGTGCATATATTCAACACATTTTTATTACGTATTTCTTTCTGGGAAGTCTAGTTCATTTTGTCTTTTAATTTCAAAGATCTTTCTGTCCTGCTTGGACCCAAATTCTACCATCAGCAATGTCTCTGTTCTAAAGTCAGCAGCTTTTTTTCTCATCAGATAAAGAACAACCTTTTGCTCGCAGGTGCCTCCCTTCTGTTCCCTCTTAACCTCTTGGCAGTGCTGAGCTGTTCTTAACAGAGATCTTTCCTCCTCCCCAAGGATCTTGTCATATATAGTTTAAAAGCCTCAATCATGTGTAAAAATATTAAGTAACTTTATGATGACTTCCATCATCTCTTTTAAACTTGTGTTCAGTGAGAAAAGTTCTTACTTCCCCAGTTCTCCAATTAAACACTTGGTCATTTTCATGACTTTTCTGATCAACATTAGGTAAAAAGGATCCAAGAGTTCCTCCTAATTACCAAAGTCTGAAATTAGAATATCATATCTCTTATTAAATTTAAAACTTCCAAACTCAAAATTTTCCCTCTATCCCAACTAGGGTCTGTTACAATTGGACAGCTGTTGGTGAAGGAGGGCAGGGTCAGCATTTTCTGTTTTTCCAAGACCCTCCACTTCTAGCTTTGTAACTTTGATATCTGATTAGTCTGGGGCTAGATCAGGGGGTTGCTAGGAAATTCTTCATTCACTCTCCTCTGGCCTACCGCTTCTCTTTCTGTAGTTGGTAGGAATCTGGTTCAGCTTCTCTTTGCTGAGGACTGTTCATCCTCTAGGTGGCCCTTTTGTTAGCTGGGCCTAGGTATGACCTACCTCTCCAGCTCTTGTCTGTGTGCAGTCTGCTTTTTGCCCGAGGGAAATATGAACCCTTTGCACATTGTCCTTCTCTCCTACTGGGGAAGATGCTTTTGTGTGTGGACAAGAGTTAGACACAATTTATTCTATGCCTTATTAAAGTAGATATAATATATATCAAGCTCTCTCAGTGATCTGTTTGAAGTTCCTTTTACTAAGATTGAGATGAGAAGCTAATGACCCCACCTCTTGCTGGTAAGAAATGGGGCTCATAAAACGTGAACGACTCTCACCTTTTATGCCCTCTCTGATTAAATTTGAGCTATGTTACAAGTTTTAAATATTTATTTAAATGTTTACTGAAAATGTGGCTCTTCATCTGGCACCTCAGTTTAGAATTTCATATCTGTTAATTTTGGTGCCACTATAAAATTCCAATTGAACATTCCGTCACATTTCTATGCACTAGCTCAGAGGGATACTTCTATCTTTCAGATACATGGAGGACTAAGAGAAGTTTTGAGTGCTTGAAGGGGAGACTATGAATCCATGTGTACTTTTGTCTAAGAAAATAAAGCCACACATTTCTGCTTGCTGGCCGTTTTTTGGGAATCAGTGAGTCTATCCAAGACTATTAGAAGATTCTTATACATTCCCTATCTGCTCTGATGTCAAAGATTAGAGGAATGGAAGAAAGCACCACCCACTAGTTTTGAATTCCAGTGTTGGTGACATCATCATCCACCTCAGGGGTCTTGAAGAGAGAACTCCCTGAGCTTTTCCTTTTCTCTTCTTGGCTTCATCCTTTCCTGTTAAAAAACTGATTAAACCTATATCTCTTTGAAACCTGGGGAGTGGCTGAAGATACAAATCTTAGGTGTCCTATTTATTCTTGGTAGTGAGGCTGAAAAAGAATTAAGCTATCCATTCTCAGTTATTTTCTAGAATGCTCACTTTTTGGCACAAAGGTTTTCATTGGTAGGGGGAGAGCAGTGTGAGGAGGAGGTGGGGAGGCCCACTTTCAAATTTACAGTCCTAACTGTTTCAAGAGAAAATGCTGAGATCTACTTGAATAAGAAGGGACTTTGCTTCATTGTAACAACTTTATGAGATAACCTAAAGCAAACTGTCTCCTTAGGTGACAGAGCTGAGCAGACACAAATAGGTAGTTCAATATGTCCAAATTTTCAAGGGGATGATAAATCAGAGGTGTATTGCTCTCAGGGCTCACTATGTGCTTGGTCAGTAAGTCTTATCTCTTGTCTTGGGAAATAGAAAACATGCCCACTGAATTTAGCCAGGTTCTCTATGAACAGATAAGCCTATCCTCCTGCTTCAGTTTAGAATGCTTTAGGTTGCAATTAATTGATTTTAATACTAAAGGGAATTTGTTGTGCCCTGTAACTAAAATGTTCAGAGAAAGAAGAGAATTTAGGCACGGTCTTGTTTCTCTTTGTCATTTTGTTTATTGTATAAATTAATTAATTTTAATTTAATTTAAGAAACTAATTAATTTTCATTTATTTTAGTTAAATTTATTGGGGTGACATTGGTTAATAAAAGTATATGGATTTCAAGTAATACATCATATGTATTTTGCATTGTGTGCTGCTCTCTGCCACTTTGGATCTGCCCTCTGCCATGAATTGGGCATAAATAAAAGGACCACTAGCACTAACTTGGGCTGCATGTTTCTTCATTCATGTTCACAGAAGAAAATACTTCATTGGACCATCTTTTACCACATGCCCACCCATCCTTTAATGCTATGACTGATGAAGAAGGTATCCTAATTGGTGAATACTAGTCTTGGGCCCATTTCAAGCAGTACTCCCAGCCAAACTTCATAGCTACTAAGCAGCAGAGGGGAGAGACAACTGCCTTGCCTGATAATTTCTGTGGAGATTATATATATATAT
>NW_006442107.1:19611954-19676537 GCF_000325575.1 Pteropus alecto | reverse complement strand
TATATTAAGGAACTCTACCTGAGAATTTCTCAAAGTTCTTGAGAATCCTCTCTCAGAAACTTAGGTTACCTCCTATCTAAGGGACCCTAAGTAACTAATCTTCATTCCATATACACCTGGGGCATAGAGCTCAAATATGCTCAACTTTGCCCCAGCAATGCTTGGACTAGAGTAATTTTCTCTGTGGTTTTGTAATATTTCTTTGTTCCTTTCAAAAGCACTGATTTGATCAACATGTCATATTAGATCCAAGATCCAGAGTTTAATCAAGATGTTATATCAGTTTTATTTATATATGTTAAATATTTAATGATTACGACAAAAATCCCAATCAATAGAATCTTTAGGTGCTTTATTCCCCTACAGTAGTTACTTTAATTTTAATTCAATGCACTTCTTACAAAGCCTGTGGATGTGGTTAGATCGAATTGTTACTTAGAACATCGTGCCTATCAATACAAGTCATCAACTTTGTTTGGTTTGGACTATTAAGGTTTTAATTAATTGTCTGTTTTAAACAAGGACCTGAGATAGTCATTAGGCCTAGCACTGACCAGGTTTTATATAAACAAAATTTCTATTATAATTTCTAACCAAGGCAATGTAAACTTTCTCCTAAAAGCTTAAATATATATTTAAATTTCCAGATAGCTATTACTTTTAAAGATATAAAATATAATACTTGAACCTTGCTTTAACAATATAATTGAAACTAAGGCATTTCTTTAAAATTGTCAGGGCTCTTGTTTTTTAAGGTTCTCCAGGAAATAACCCTTCTTACTTTCATAAAAGCGTTTTCTTAAGAGAGGAATTTGCTTGTTTAATGTTTTATGATATCTCAGAATTTTGTCGTTCTGATTTTTCTAAACTTTCCTTATTCTTAATATTGGCTACAAGTCATTTTGATAGTACATATGACTGAAGGCAAACAGAAAAAGAAAATAAGTCCACTAGAGCATTTCTAAGCTACAATCAAGTACAACAGAGATCAGAATGAATTTAATGTAGGCAGATGTAATCAGCCACAGTAAAAGAAAGCTTAATTTATTATATCCTTAGGGAGAAACAAAATCTAAGTCTAAAGATCATTATAACTATAATAGACATGAAGAATGAATTAAAAACAGGCAAACAAATAAAACCCATTTTACTATATATTATTCCTCTAAAAAACCAACATATTAAAATTGTGGCCACCAATAGTTCTTTCCTTCTTGAATGTAATACCAAGTATTATTCATAAATCTTGAACTCATTAAATAAATTATAATATTTGATACTAAACTTTTACTTTCATTTATGGTATAATCAGTGCATTTTTACCAGTGTATCTAGAATTCAGCTTTAAAATTATTTATTATTTTGTTCAATGTTTATTGGCTTCATACCTTGGCATATGATCACTATATACTTGGTGATATCAATGAGGAAGAAAGGGACAATGTACTCATGAAATTGGAGAGAACCTTGTGCATCTAATATTAATATTGACAATTTACCTGTTTGCATGATTTTATAGCCTGTAACTTGTCCTTTATTCTACTGAGGGTCTTTACATTGAACAGTCGTTGTGCCATAAATCGTGGTAAATGCTACACATAAGTGACTTTATTTAACCTTCACAAGAACTCAGATGTCCTAGCAGGTATTACTCCCATTTTATAGATTAGACAATTGAAGATTAAAATATTAAATATTTTTTTCATCTTATATAAACAGCACGGGGCTAGAGTTAAAACCCAAGTATATTTAATTACAAAATCCATACACTTTTTGAGACACTTTGCTATTTCTTTCTAGTTATATTATTCTTTTAAAGTAGATTATCGATTAAAATTTCCAGCTTTAACTTGTGACTGGTCATAAGTCAGATTTTCATTAATCTCTAGTAGATTTGCAGACTACAGTATGGTTAAAATTTAGCTGAGAATTGGATCATGTAGTATTTCATTGATTAGAATATGCTCATTTGTTCACATTTTAGTATCTTTGGAATCAGGATGGCCTTATAATTGATGATAAGGAAGTATTTGTCATGGTTTGATTACAGATAGATAGTTTAATTTTTCTTAGTGGCATTTAAGTTAATGGTGTGTTTTCAATTGAGTTTACTAGATTAGAGGAAATATGATACCAAACTCTTCAAAGAAGAGAAATTAGGCAAAACAGAGTAATCCTGATTCATCCAGTTTCTACTCCATGCTAGGGCTGGGGAAAAAAGATGCTCTGTTTAGAGCTGGGGTAGATTTGGGGAGTTTTACCTTCCATTGCCATTATTGTCCATTTTTCTCCTCCACGGCCTGGTTCTAATGGAAATTCTGCTTCTTCTTCAAATTTTCCCCTAGATAATTGAAAAATGAGGTTAATTTTATTATGATTTTTGATTCTTTGTATTCTCATTCTTCCATCTTCTTTTTAGTCATGTTAACCAAGAGTTCAGTCTTTTCATTAAGGATTCTTTCATAATTCTCTTACTTAATTTTTTTTTGCTAAAATCATACATATGATTTTAAGTGATTATTATATAAGCTGTCAGAATTTTTCTATTATGTAAATTCTCAAAGTTACTGAAGGACTTAACAAGCTATTGAAATGGATAACATTTTATTGTTGTGTAGAACACTATCCTTTCTGAAGCCTCCTCAAAGCTTTGCCCCACTCCTTTATCACTTCCAAAAATCTTTCACTAATGCCCCAAGGAGAAATCTATCTTTTCCTCCTCAGTATATCTTCATAGCTTATGTTGTAGAGAAGCTTAGTTTCCTCTTATGTAAAATGGGCAATGGTGTTACCTACTTATCTTGCTTATATAAATTAGCTAATACATAGAAAGCTTAGAACAAATGTCTGGCACCAAATAGATGCTCAATACATATTTACTATTATTAGAAGCCATGTAGTCCTTTTTCTGTGTATTTTACAGATCATAAACTCCTAGAAGGCAAAGACTATGTTGTATGTATTCTTATATCCTTTTCAATATCTAAAATTATGCCTGACATATTTTGAAAATCCCATTTTTAACTGATGGAAAAATTCCCATTCAGCGCTCACCTTGATTTTATCTTTAAGGCTTATCCAATACTTGCGGGAACCAGGGTGTGTAGCTTTCCCCATTTAAACTTGGAATAATGGGAATAAAATAGGCTTTGGACTCAGACAAAGCTGAGTTTAAATCTCAGTTGCTTTTGGGGAGTCACTTAGAACTCTCTATGCCTCAATCTGCTTCTGTAAAAAGTGAGTAATATTTACTCTATGTGGTTGTGGTGGAAATCAAATTATATAATGTGTGTAAAGACCTAACACAACGACTGACATTTATTAGGTTTTCCATACATAGTAACTATTAATCTCAATTTCTTTTATATATGAATAGGGCTAACATTGTATTATTCACATAATTAAAAAGAGGATTATGTTATATAAAGTTCCTATCAAATGTCTTCACGGAGTAGGTGCTTCATAAATGAATTTTATCCTCCATTCTTCTACTTCCTTTCCCACATCGTATTCCTTTATAAAACAAAGAAACAATTTCTTTTTTCTTTCAAAAGAGATATTGTTACCAGAGAGTGGGGATCCTTTCCCACCACGGCACGTTGTCCAGGTTCTTGATGTCTCAAACAAAGAATTGAGCAAGACACTGAAATACAGAAGAAAAGAAAATCTTTATTAGAAGTGAAAGTACACTTCTGAGCATGGAAGAGGACCTGAGCAAGGGAAGCATGGCTCAAAAAGGCTGGTATCAAAGCCTTTGGGGTTTTTATCCCTATTTGCTGTAGGTGGTTACTTTTCTTAGAGGAGTGGCCTTCCTTAATTGACAGATAAGATTGACAGGACTCGGCGATTCATCATTTGCTTTCTGTGCATGTTTGTTCCCAGAATTCTGTCTGTTTTAATGATATTAATTAACTTCTGGGCATATGCATTATATTATAATGATGGTAAAATGAGGCTCAGGTGAATTGAAGGTCATTGGGGTCTTCATTGCACAGGTGCAAGTGACTGGCTTAAACTGGTGCCTAATTCTCTGCTCCCTTGTTTCTTTGTGGAAGTTACTTTTAGCCTAAAAATGCCTTCTGGCTTGTTTAATTGTGAGTGGATTAGGGTGGACCCCTTCTAGGATAGGATGACCTCAGTGTTTTTTCAGGCAGACTCCAAATCCCCTAACTTTCCTGCCTAGCTATTTTTTTCTAAGAGCCATGAATCCCTTATCATTAGTATGGATGTTGAGGGAAGGGAGGTCTTTTCTGTATCTGCTTTTTTTTTGAGAAGGGTCGTTGTCCCTGCCTACTGGGGTTTCATGGAGCTTTTTCCTTTTCTGCCTTAGGGTGGGGTCTTGTGTTTCCTGCTAAAGTGCCACCTCAGTCCCTGGACAAGGAAGAAAAGATACCAACTTGTTATTTAAATCATATATCTATTAATCTCTATTATTGATTTGCCTATTAAGCGAGTAAAGGAAACAGGGTTGGTTAATATATTTCTTAAAGAGAAAAAAAAAGACCTTTGTCCTAAAGTCCCCTCCCCTCTCAGACTCGAAGGGCCCTGTCTAGCTTAACACTATTTCTGCTAACAATGGGTCGATGAACCTAATCAATAGCCAGAGGATCTGAGTCACCAGTTTAGGGGCAATTATCGGGATTTGAGGGAGAGGGCCTTTTTCCTAAAGAAAGAAGGGAAGAAAACTTAACTAGCTTTACTGAAAAGATTAAGAACTCTGCAAGAGATGTCCTGTTTCATTTCCTGCTAAAAGATTCAGAATTTTACAAGTGATGTCCCGTATCAGTATTTCCCAGAGCTCTGCAGTTCTTGAGTGTGTGGTGCTGTTGTAGAAACTTTAGCAAGATGAAAGCCTAGGTTAGAAAAGTTATGGGAACGTTTGGAATAACTTTCACTTATCTCCCATCACCACTACCATGCAGCATTCTGTAATTTCCCATGGGTGTTTCCAGTCTTATATTTTCAGTGGTGCAGAGAGAGTTGATCCTTCAGCTCACATGAATAGTATTCCTGAAGTACCCTCCTGAAGTACCCAAATCCATTATGTAGTTTCTATATATGTTCCCCAAAGGTTTTTTTTTACAGTTGTGGTTTCTTCATCTGAACAAAGTGAAAGATCCTTAATTGAAAACAGAAACAGAGGATGGACCCCTCTCCTAACCTCCTGAAGAAGGTCTAGGAAAAGTCCTAGATGTTGTGTTTTTATAAAGTTCCCAAAATAAGGTGAGAAAGCTTATACAGGTCTGCAGACTTGCAATGGGGCAACACTGTTACAAAGGATAGCATTTATACTGATGGTGTAATTTGACAGTAAATCATTATTATTATCTACTTATTAAAAGATCAGAATTCAGAGCACAGTTGTTATGCTTGACAATTTTCCATGAAGTTGTTAGCAATACCGACAGTCCAATTACTGTTGTGCTTATTTCTTCACTGATCGGAATCATGGCAATTTCAGAGGATGTGAAAGCATGAGGTACCTGTAAATTAAGTGGGGCTGGTAGTAATCTCCCACATTCAGGAACAGAATCACGGAGTGTCCATTTTAGACGATGGCAGGGTCATTGAAAACAATGTTTTACACGTCAGACCTGTCCTAAGAACCACACTGTATGACACATATACAGTAAAAAGCTCTAACTAGAACCATAACACCAGTGAATTTTTTTTTCTGCACTCTGCTTTAGGAAGAAAGAAACAAAGCACAATGCAATAAACCAATACCTGGTCAGTTCAGATTCAGAGTTCAATATACTACAGCTATTTACCTCAACAACAATTCATACTGACCCCAAGGCACTACAAAGTCATCAATCATAAAATAAAAATATTAAATTAACTTTACTATACTGTACTTAGCAAGGCTGTAAAGTGGACTAATGTATTTTGCAAAGATCTTTTTTTTTTTTTCAGCTACTTAGGTCGAAACAAAACAAGTTTTTCTATTTAACCCCTCAGTTATCCAGAAAAATACTACCCATGAGAAGTTAACAGAGATTTCCTAATCATACAAATGACTACTAAAATGGGTCCTGTTGGGATTTTTAATATTATCAACAGGCATAATATACATTAAGAAATATAAAGAATCCACCCAAGATACGCTCATCTTGAATCATTTATTATGGTGCTTCTAAGTCACATTTGAATACAGAAAAGAATGTCAAATATCCAACTCCTACATCAGGGCTGCTAATGTCGGGGGAAGAGACATCATTAGAGGAAAAGGTAACCCCAGCCCCCCATGAACCCTGCAGAGGGAATATAATTAATCACTCCCAACTGTCTTAACCTTGTATTTGTAGTTCCTGACTTAAGTGGAATATGCCCAACATTTATCTTCATTACTGGCCAGAAACATTAATAATAACCAGCTTAAGATCTGAATGTAGAATCACTTCTTATAGATTCCAGTTTAATTTAGGAATACCTATATTGAGGGAAACATCCTTCCTCTGTCTTTGAGAAATGAGTTGGTTTTTCTATGATACTCACAGTTACAGCAATAAACAAAGATGATGCAGATGAGAAGATCCATAGCCAGTTCTTCCATTGATTACCTCCAGACATTAATTTTCAGACTAATTGCTTTGGTTGGCACTTTCACCTCAGTGGTACTTACATATGCCTACAGATCTGTTTGATCACAACTCTTGGGTTTTGAATTATTTAATACCAATCAGTTTTAGAAATGTTGTCCTTCATACTCTGTCCAGAATTTCTGCAAAGGGATAAATATTCTGTGATATTTAATAAAATGGATTTTTAAACCACAGATCTCTTTAATAGGTTATCATCTTTGTAATCCTGAATTATTTTCTTTGTTCCTAAAACAACTGCTTTAGTAAAATCAAAATTGCAAAGCACTTCCACATTCCGTCGGGGTTTAGAGAGCATTAGAATACATTATACATTAAAAAAAATGATAAAAATGTATTTGTTTCATGAAAACCATGGTTTTGCAAAAATTTTGTTTGTTTTACTTAGCTGCAATCTTATGCTTTTGAAAATTCTTAACAGTGATTTTACACATTTTAAAAATAGTCCATACCCATTTTTTTTTTTTTTCCACATAAATGCTCTATTTTATCTCAGACTGCACATATAACACTGGTTATCTCTTTCAGCATTGTGTAGATGTAGGCCTCGGGCTTCTCAGCCTTTGCTCTTTAGATATATTAAACAGCATTACGGTTTTAACTGTGCAGATGCCATCTTCTCAGCTTCTTTGTTCTCTTCTCTTCCCAAACTAGTTAATGTTGTTTTAATGGCAACAATAAAAGTTAGCATCATGATTTTCTGTACTGAGTTGTGACATGATATTATATTCATTCAATGTTTTTAAAAAGAAAAGCTATGAGGAAAGCATATGATCTTAGTCACTGGGCCAGTTATTATGAATCAATTTAAAATAGACTTTTCCCTCTTTTCTAAGAACTGCTTATTTTAATTGAGGTATTAATTATCTTATCAAATATTAACTTATGTTTTCTAGGAAATTTTTTCTGGCTTTTACAAAAATAATACAACTCTAATATGTATATATACACATCTGATACATATTCTGTATATATAACCCTGCTATATATAAATACATACATACATTAATACATATACATTAAATCAGATCTAAAAAAATTAGCTATGCTGAGAAAGCCACATATTTATAGATCTCTAAGTGACCATTATTTACACAAATGTGACCATTTTATTTTTATCAAGGCCAATACTATTAAAGTGAGTGCTTCACAGAGAAATTAAATGGAGAATTATCTAAAGAACTTCATGAACATTTTCAGATTAAAAAAATTGTCTTTTTTGCCTGTTGAAGCCACTTCTGCCTGAGTTATCCAAATAATTTTTAAACTCTTCATTTTACCATTCCTTGAAGACAGCCTCATATATTAATCAGTCTGCTTTGATTGTCCTTTGAGAATGGTATCTTAATATGTATTTAAGTGCAATAAATAAACTTGACATTTATAGGAATAAAGGAAATGGTTATGAATTAAGCTGGAAAATGCCGTCTGTAGCTTAGCAGCCACGTACCTGTCTAAAACATAACAAAAGTTTCTACTGTTAAAAAGAAGAAAGGAAGAATAAGACTTAGAGACAATAACTATGTGCCCCAATTCATGAGGATGGCCACTCAGTCTGCCTTGTGTACCCGTCTTCCCACAGATAACATGTCATCCTTGCCCCAAGAAAGAAAGACCAAAGCCCCATCCAGTAAACTGCATCCAACTTAAAGTCCAGGATCTCTGAGTGATGTGTCCTGCATTCCAACAGGCTCAGAAGTGGCTACTGTATATCTAATGAGCTATAAAAAAATCATTTCTCTTTCCATGCCATAACCAACAAATAATAGTCCCAATAAAATTTTTCTTTTGAAAAATGGGGAAATGGAGAAAAATACAGAAGTCACTTGTTCATAGCAATAGTGAAGTTTTGTAGTTTAGAAATTGTCAAGACTTTGCAGTGGCCATATAGAAATTCCTTGTTTAAACCCTGGATTCACTCTTGTGAGAAACTACCCTGTATATTGTTTCCTATAGCTCCCAGATTTGCCTTTTTAGATTTTTCTTACTAAGTTTTTGAAGGAATTGAATTCATAAAGAAGAGAAACCACAAGCCTGAGTGGCAAAAGCTTTAGGGGGCTACTTTATTGACTCCTAAAACAATCCCCTGGCCTCCTAACCTGCTCTGTAAGGATGTAGGCTGTGAAAGATATGTAACCCCAGTAAGACACACTTTTTAATGCTAACTTGTCTCTGATATGCAGAATTTTAGTCAAATGCTAGATAAAATGTCGGTTCCACTGAGGGTCCTTTGTTTTAGATATTGGCTAATTTTGGTAACTGACCATTCAGGCTACTTGTTTTTTTGTTTTTTTTTCCCTCTTCCCACGCTTTAAATTTGCACTCTTGTGTTTTAAATTCACCGATAAAGAGTAATCCCCAAGAAACTCTAGGCCTCCACCCTCAACCCCAATAAAAGGAGAAACCCAGGCCTGTGTTCCGCTAGCATGCTTTGTACTCTCCAAAGCCTGAAAGTAATAAGCTCTTTTTTTTTCTTCAAGTTTATTAATGGTTATTGCTGAAGGATGTCTTGCAATGATAAAAACCACAATGGTTGGTCCAATTGTAACATTTGCTTAGAAAGGGAAGATGTCTGTGGGAAGCTCACAGAGCCCAGGCGAGGCTCCCAGGCATTTATAGTTGATAGCGTTATTATTGATAGACTGAGATCCGCACAAAACAGTAATGCCTTGCGTTACTACATCATGACAGCTACCTCATCACTAGGCAGTAGGAACCCTTCAGCTCCATTATGTAATCGTATAGAACCACTGTGGTATATAAGATTCGTCGTTGATATGCCACAACATGGATAAATCTCAAATTAATTATGATTACTGAAAGAAGCTAGAACAAAAAGGAGTGCATAATGTGTTATTCCATTTATATAAAGTTCTTGGAGATGCAAACAAATCTATGGTGATTGAAAAAAGATGAGTGATGACGAGGGAATGAGGAAGAAATGTGGGATGGGAAAGAGGGATCGTCAGGGGGTCTGAGGAAACTTTACAATGTGATAGACATTAATTATTTTGATCGTGGTGATGGTTTTGTGGATGTATGCAACAGGCAAAACCTATCAAAGTATACACTTTATGGGTCACTTATTTTATGCTTTATTCCTCAATATAACTTCTTAAAAATTAAAAATTTAAAGGTGTCTATTAAGTTCTTATGGCTCATAACCTAAACAGAAGACCCATGTATGGTAACTTAAATATTAAATTTTAATAAAATTGTAATTAAGAATAATTTTTTGTAACTCCTTGTTATAAAGCTTGACTGTTGCATTTCTTATGTTTTTCATGCTATCGAGCTAAAAATATGTACACAAAGACTCACTTTCAAAAAGTCTTTTGAAACTACAAAAAATTTTATGTATCATTTAAGATAATTGCTAACTCAAGTGAAAGTATGTTTATTCAAAGCTGCCAAGGTCACACAAATCAATTTAAAATAACAAAACTTAATTTTCTTTTGCTTTTACAAGTATTACATTTCTCTCATTAAATTTTATGTCATACATTCTCTATTAAATCTTTACATTTCTTTACATTTTAGATTAAATATTTATAATAAAGTTATATGGCACAATTAATTATTTTGATATTACTTATTAACTTTAAATCTGAGTTGCTATTACTCATTCTTCCTCCTTAGGAATATTTATCGAAAAATTATCTTTACAAAATACCAGTTTAGCAACTTAAGATTATTTTTTAATAATGTAAATTGCAGCCCTTCCTTCCTTCTTCATCCTTCTTTCTTTTCTTCGTTCCTTCTTCTTCCCCCACTTCCCTTCTTTCTACCTCACTTCTTTCTTTTGCTTTAGTTTTTCTTTCTTTCCTTTTTGTTACTCTTTTACAACTTATTTACTAAGTACTTATGATTCTGAGTCCTGGGGATATAAAGTGTGAGCCCTAGCCTTACTTTTGGATATTCGTTTTCTTGTTAGTGAGAAAAGGAAATGACACACACTTGAAGGTGGTAGTTAATGTAGGAGAAGGGAAGATAATGGAGGATGGATGTCAATGACTATGGATACTTCAGGTGCTTGAAAATTGAGTGTACTCAGACACTGCAGTAGTCATAGAAGGTTTTGTGGTCTTTTAATGGAGAATGTAGTTCATCATTCCAAGCCAAATAGGGTTATAGTTAGAGTAATCATGTATAGTATTGTTATTGAGTTAAAAACATAACCACTTTAGTAGTTTCCTGTCTTTTTAAAATCTTTTTGTTTGTAAAAAGTCAAAGGCCTGAGCTGGTATAATGTAACTTTTTATAATATCCATTAGAATAAATACTAAGTTCACAGAGGCCTTTTTCCCAGGGAAACCACATATTCTGGTTTTCATTGGAATGCCTTAGCTTAACCTTCATCCATTTCTTTCAGTTACCATTTAATAGCTGTGCTACCTTGGAAAAATTACTTCAACTCTCTGAGCCCTAGTTTCTTAATATGTGTAGGGGTATTGTGAGAAATAAATTGAATAATGAATGCACCATAAGTGACTGGCCCATTACAATAGCCAAATAAATGAAAGTATTACTCCAAATATTATTAATTACTTTGAGTCAGGTGGTTATCATTTAGCAGAATTAAACTTCATTTGATACAGTAAAGTAATAATTTGTGGAAATTTATTTTAGTTGTTAGGGTCACATATTACCATTAGATCAATTGTTTAGTGTCTTTATCACTTAGTAATCTTCATTATTACAAATTAAATTAACTCATTCTCAGTGATTGATAGACAAATCTGATCTTTTAGGTGTTCATAATGAGTGATAAGGGTTGAATAATCATTCTTGGTTTCTTACTTTCTAGAAGGACTTAATTGGAAACTGAGACATTTGGAAGATGAAAACAAATGTATCAGCTCTCTTGAGACAAACAGGTTGCAGACTCTTGCTGATTTAACTTTAGCTTCTGTTGTCTTGACATGTTGATTTTATAGTTAGAATAGCTGTGTATTTAGATCCTCTAGAGAACAATCGTAGTTTCCAAATGTACTGTTTCATTGTGCCTTCTGAGTTACACTCAGATTTGTTATATGATGTGTTACATTTTTGGTTTTGAACATGAGATCAATATGTGGATACTACTTAGCTTTTCTGGCTTCATCATTGCTCCACTTTATGACCTTGTTCCTGGATTCAAGGCTTGACACATATATTCTTTATCTTGAGCCTTGGCTTAATTTGTATCTCATTTTTCTCCATTCTATTTGCTCTTATGAATTTTTTTGAAATTCATTTGTCATTTCCTCCATTATAACATTAACTACTTTGTGAAGAGTTTATGTCTTTTTTTGTAAAGATTTGAAAAATATGTCTAAATATCCTGAAGAAACCTTATGAACCTTCGTGAAATAAATAAGAAGGTATATTCAATGGCTCAAAATGGCCATTTGAACCTCCACGACAGAGTCAATTGTTTTGTGAAACTAGAAATTTAGTTTCCTGCAAAAATCCAAGCACGTTTTTAAGCAGGCAATTTCACTAAAAGGATGCCATCTTCTATTCTCTTTGAAGTTCACACATCATGTAATAAAAATAGTATACTCACATATTCTATGATGGGGGTTAGAAATTAGATCTGGCAATTCTTGGCTATAGTGAATTAATGTTTTTAAGGATCTAAAATTACCACCATTTAGGTTTTAACATCTTTGACTACATTAGAAACAACTAAATTGGCTCCTGAGTTTTTTATTCTTTGGTACTAGGACTGATTTATACATATTAAAATTGCTTAGGTATACTATGTGGCAATATAAACCATCAATTGGACCTGCATCTAATATAACATTTCATTTATTCAGTGCCATTATATGTTTTGCATCGAGCTTGAAGCTGAATGCTCTACTAGGATAAAACATTGTTCCTAAATTCAGGAGACTCACATTCCAGATGATAACTAGTTGACTTGAACTATTCAGAGAGGCAAACATGCTCTTCAATGGGAAAAGCTTTATGTAGATTTGTATAACTCCAACAGAATAATTATTTGACTAAATTTTTATTATTTATTTTAACTGGTTGCCTTGGCAATGTGAACAAATAACCTAAGACAGTTGAAAGCAATGAATTTTGTTTTGTTTTGTTTTGGTCTGTTCTTTATTCATTGTCCAGATATGGTCAGACTTTTGATGAAGAGAAGTTATTAAAGCAGTTCAGGTAAGAAATGATGATTGAAAGAAATAGAGGGCAGCAACAAGGAAGAAGAAGAGCAGACTAAGTTGGAATAAATGTTGGAAGAAGAGATATTGAAATTTGCTGAAGGTTAAGATATGAGACTGAGGAAAGTCAGTTTTGAGACGTCCATTAGAAATCCAAGTGAAATGTTAAAGAAGTAATTAAATACATATAAGTCTTGGCCTCAAGAGAGAGGTGTGGTCTGGAAATGGATAGGTGATCAGGTTCCCATTGAGACACTTTTTCTCAATTAGATTGATTTCCACACTACATTTAAAGTGAGTTTGTTTTACTATTTGGAAGACACAGGTTAAACAGTACGTTCAGGTTGATAGGTTGGTTAGGAAGGTGAATCTTATTCAGTATTGAGGCATAATTTTGCTTTTTATTTTCTGTGTGACCTTGAAGACTTAATCACAAATATTACGTATTTGTGAGGTTGAAATAAAAAAAATGCATTCAAGCATTTAGCATAATGTTAGGTATATAATAATCACTCAGTATGTAAGATAGTAGTAATATAAGGTGAAAGCAGAAAATATGTAGGTCTTAAAAAGGGTAATGAATACAAAGAAAAGCACTTATTAATACTGGTTAAATTAAATGGGATTGTTTTACATTAAAAAGTGACAGGAAAACTGTGGAAGACTTAGAAATGGGCAAAAAAAAAATTTATTTCTGGGCATCCTGTACCCTTCTAAGTTAGCTCCACCTTTCACTGTCTTTGAGTTATTTTATAGCCATGTAAATTGTAGTAAAACTATTAATACAAAATGATTCTTGTCTATAGTCATGCCAATAAATTATGCCCATAGGAGATGCAATCTACTATTAAATTCATTTCAGCATTCATGATTGCCTTTTATGTGTATCTTTTGAATTCCTCTTTGACCTGGATATAACATCTTGTGGTTTCCCTCATTAATTAATGAGTTAAATAAGATCTTGAACATGTGTTCACTTATATGTATATGAAAATTATGACTTTGTTTTTAACAAATTATCTTTGAACAAAAGTAAAGAGAAATTTTATCTTTCATGCTTCAATTTGATGAAGAAAAATTATAAGTAATATGGATATAAAAAGAGAAGTTACTAAAATATTAGAAGAGGGATGTAGGTACATGCTTTGATCAATGTTATTGGGCTGGACCATATTTTTAGTCTAATAAAATGTTATTTAAATCTTGAAATGTTTTAAGTAATGTTTCCTAAGTGTGTCCTGTGAAACATGAGTATATTGAGATATTCTGGGAAAAATTAGAAGAATCCCACCAACTTCAAATTAGTTTGGAAAAAGACTAGATTAATCTTAATTAAATAGATTCCTTTACTATAGATCTCAGAGTCTTCGGTAAATTAAATGCATTGTAAACATCTGAGAGAGAGAGAGAGAGAGAGAGAGAGAGAGAGAATAAACATCTGAGAGAGAGAGAGAGAAAATGAATGTACAGTATATCCCAAACTTATATGGCTGTAGAACTTTTTTTTCTTTTTGTTTTTCATATCTATTGACCTTTTTATTTCACAAGACACATATTTAAACAAATCTTTTTATTCAAAACTTTTAAAGAAAGGTCTGTGAAATTTCCAGTAAAGAAATAATAGAAAAAGATAAAGAGGAGGTAAGTCTAACAGCAGAGGAAGGAATACAGTGGAATAGTTCTCCCAGTTATCTACTTTCTAAGGACGCCCTTCATCTGTCCTGAGAGAATCAGCTCCCTCTCAGTGGGTCTCTGCTGGAACAAAGCAGTGTCAGGGAACTGACCATTTGAATCTTTCTATTTATGGTGCCTGGGTACAGCTGTGATTCTCTGTGCAGTGGCAAGGCACAAACAATACCACAGACCTTTTAAAACATGCCGTTAAAAGACACCATGCTCTCACTTTTCAAACATGATATTTGTGCCTAAATTCAAATTGCTCTATTATAAATAAGTTGCTTTGGTTGCTTTTAGAAAAGAATTTGATGACCAAAGGAAGAGAGTAGGAGCGTGGTATTTGATTTGGGGCACTGGGCCCTAAAATGATTTGTCCCCAAATCCCTAAAACAATCAGGAGAAAAAAAAATCCCCTTTTGCAGGAAGTCATATTACTTTCCAACAGTACTTTTGGAGACCTTTATTTAAACCATTAATTTGATGAATCTAAATGTTTTAGTGTTCTGGTTTTTTAATGATTAAAAAAATTTATTAGGGTATTAAAACAAAATAAATATATATCTATATATCATTATAGGAGAATAAATGAAATAGGCATGACTTCCTCATCAATAGAGTATTCAGAATGAGATATCTCTGAGTTTAGCATTAAGCAGAAGGTGTGGAATATATAAGAAAAAAGGAGGAGAGGCTCTTTTACTTGAAGCAACATCTGATCTGACTGAAGATTTAATAATATATGTAACAAAAAAATAACAGTTGAAACAATACAATAGAGAATGTAAAAAGAGAAAAGTTGTGAGTATTGCCAGTGTACATGTGAGAAAGAAATCTGCGTAGGCTGGACTACAGAGAATGAGAATGATGAGTTTTAAAAGAGGAAAGTTCCAGGGATATGAATCAAGGCAGGTGACTTAAACAGGTACGTGGTATAGAAGGAGGGTAGCAAAAATAAAAAGGGGGTAAAGTGTCTTTGTAACTAAGAGTTCATGCTGAGGAACAAGAGCATATACTCAAGATAATGCATAGTAAAGTCAAATAAGAACTTTTAAAGAATTTTGACATTATTCATTTTATTCATATTCTTAAGCCATTAAACTTGATAGATCTTTTTCTTGTAAATCCTATAAGTTTTAAAAGGTATATCTTTGGTTATTTTAATATATTTTTGATATATGTTGTCAAAATATATGTTTAATATATTTTTGATATATATTTCTAAACTATAATATATATATTTGTGATATAGTTTTTTGATATATGATAAATCTCACTATCGAATAAATGGAAGGAGATATAAGCTTGTACTAATTAGGTAATGTGGATTTACAGATGTGGAGCATTGAAAAATCAGTTTTATTTGTTTTTTGTACTTATGATAACAATAACTGCACTATTAATGTGTTGTTAAGTTTCCTGACACAATTACTATATTCCTGAAGAATAATTTATAGTAACTTCATGTAACCTCAGGAAATTTTTTCCTTGAGTCATGCTTTCCTAAGAAGAGGCACTTCAAGTGATCAATTCTTTTTAAGAGTTTTTAATTATCGTGTAGATATCTTGTTTTTACTGTTAATTGGATAAGTAAACCTTTTTCTTATTGTGTGGAGTAAAAGTGAATTTGATCTTAGCTGTGCTAGATGTTTACGGTTTGCTTCTCTGAAATACCCATTAGGGTCCTGCATCCTGCTCCATGCTCCTGGAGGCTGGCTTTTATGGCCTGCATCAACAGGTGCTCTTGCTCTCTAGTTTCTGGTAGGGTTTAGCAAATGGGAGGTACCAAGAGGAACTCTGGAAGGTGGGAGTAGGATGCTTTCAGGAAGGAAGTTTATTCCCCAGCTCCCTGTTACCACACGTTAACTGTGTCCCTGTACTGAGGCCACACCTTCTCTTGGAATGTCCATATCCTCTTGGGGTTTCGAGAACTACTCACTCCTTTCTATCTTTAGGGTGGTAAGTAAAGTCTTTCTGCTATTTCTAGTCCAGGGTCCTGCACCATCTCTCGCTGGTGGTTGCTCTTAAGGATGTCTATACTGCTGTAAAAAATTCTTTTCAAAAATGCCTCAATGGCCCTATTTGAGTATGCCTACTGTTACTTGCTGGGACTTTGACAGATAAAATAGATGCATAAAAAATAGCAAATGGAGTCCAAAACATAATATTCTGCTGAATATATAAACATATTTCAAATGTGTTTAATAAGATACTTTGTTAAGAATCAGTTCACCCAGTTACTTCTATTTATTAAGAAACAGTCAAATGCCTACTACATGCTAGGCATTGTTATTTGATAGTAATATAAGCAGCTCAAGATTTCTTGATATTTATGTTAATATTGTATTATTAATAATAAACAGTAATGTGTTACTACTATTAACATCCATAATATAAATGTACTAATCATCATAATATCTCTCCCAATCGAAAGTGACAAATATATTTAAAGATGCTTTGCTTATTTTCTTATTTTGGAAACATGCAAAATCAAAAACAACTTTTCCAAACATTTACTCCAAATGACATTTTCTTCTATCTTTTACTTTGAACATTATTGAGGAAAAAGAGGTAAAAATGAAAATTAAACCAAATATTTATTTATTTAAAATTCCAGTAAATCTCTGACATCAGTGCAAACTCAGTTCAATCCTCCATATAAACAATTTGGATCACTGGCTTCAACAGTCATTGGTTACACTTGACAATTAATTGACTGTCAACTATATATATATGAGAAGAAAAATAGTTTTGTGATTAGTTTTTTAAAAATTAATTAATTTATTTTAATTAGTTTCAAGTATACAGTACATTGGTTAGACATCTATATAGTTCATAAAACTATCCCCTCAATTGCTCCCTCCCTCCCCGGCCCTCCACCTAGCCAACATTTTAATGCTAACTGCATTTCCTAAGCCATGCTCCCCATCCCCATGATCATCCATCAACTACTAATTTGTACTTCTTTAACCCTTCATCCCTTTCTCCCAGCCCCCCAAACCCCTCTCTCTTCTGTCGTCATCAAATTGTCCACTATATTTGTGAGTTTAGTTTTGATTAGTTTGTTCTTTTTATTCCTTCGATTCTACATATAAGAGAAATCATATGGTATTTACCTTTCTCTGTCTGACTTAAATACCTTCTAGGTCCATCAAGGCAATAAAGTTTACCATCCCCTTCCTTTTAGTCTGTGTGTGTCTTTTAATCTGAAGTGAGTTTCTTATAAGCAGCATGTAGGGGTCTTGTTTACTTATCCATTCACCCACTCTATCTTTTAGTTGGAACATTTAATTCTTTTCCATTTGAGGTACTTATTGATAGGAATATAGTTATTCCAATTCTTTATTCCTGTTTTTAATACATTTTTTTTTTCTTAAAGAAGTCTCTCCAACATTTCCTGTGATACTGGCTTGGTGGTGATAAATTACTTTAGCTTATTTTTGTCCTGTCCTTCGACTCTAAATGATAGCTTTGCTGAATAAAGTATTCTTGGTTGTAGATCCTGGGTCTTCATCACATCAAATATTTTGTGCCAAGCCCTTCTGTCCTGCATAGATTTTTGAGAAATCAGCTGCCAGTCTTTTGGGTGCTCCCTTGTAGGTAACTATCTGCTTTTCTCTTGCTACTTTTCTCTTGCTACAGAGATTCTCTCTTTGTATTTAACCTTTGGCATTTTAATTATGATATGTCTTGGTGTGGGCCTCTTTAGATTCCTGGTTTTTCGGATTCTCTTAGCTTCCTGGGGTTGTATGTCTATTTCCTTCACCAGGTTAGGAGTTTTTCATCATTATTTCTTCAAAAAGCTATTCAATATCTTGTTTTCCTTCAGGTATGCTGATGAGATGGATATTTTTACCTTTAATGGTATTTCATAGGTTCCTTAAATTATTTATAGTCTTGGCTTCTTTGTTCTTGCCATTCTGATTGAGTGTCCTTGGTTTTCCCATCCTTTGTATAGATCATTTGATCCTCTTCTTTATTCATTTTGTTTATTCCTTTGTTTACTCCATTTAATATACTTCTCATCTCAGAAAATGTTTCAGACTGGTTCCCTTTTATAATTTCCATTTCCACTGATTCCCTTTTATAATTTCCATTTCACTGAATTTATCTACACTTTTCATAAGTTCATTGAGCATCTTTATTTTTTAATTTTTATTTTTTTAACTTTTTAAGTTTATTGAGGTAACATTGGTTAATACAAATATATAATTTTCAAGTGTACATTATAATTTGACATCTGTATATTATATTGTGTGTTTACCACCCAAAGTCCAGTTTCCTTCAGCTACTAAACATTTGATCCCCTTTACTCACTTCACCCTCCTCCTACCCCCCTATATTTGATCCCCTTTACCACATCATTGAGCATCTTTATAACTAGTGTTTTTAACTCTGCATCTGTTAGATTGCTTGACTCCATTATTTCCGGATCTCTGTTCTGTTCTCTCATATGGTTTCTGCTTCTTTGTCTTCCCATTTTGGCTACCTTTCCATGTCTGTTTCTATGTACTAAGCAAAGCTCCTAGGTCTCCCAGTCTTATTAGTGTGGATTTGTGAGGTAGGTGTCCAGTGGCACAGTTCTGAGAGGGGTTCAGCTGCAGGGCAAATTTAGCCCAAGCTTCTAGCCCTCCGGAGCCACCTGTTAAGATTCAGCAAGCAATCCACAGATGATGTGCTTATAGTTGCCTCAAAAGGCCACACCGGAAACTGAGGGCAGCTGCCTCCAGTGTGAGTCTAGGCGCTGCTCAGCAAAGAGCACCTGACTCTCTGAGGATACCCCTGGATGTGGCTTGGGTGGGGCCGTGAATTGGGGGAGATGGAGTTTCAGGGTATCCTCTGGACAGAGCAACCTCTGTTATCCAGTTTGATGACATCACGTCTATGGTGACGCTGTGTCCGCGCACTGGGAGGGCTCAATAGAAGAACAATGGATACCATCCGCTGGCACTTATGTACAGAGTGAGTCTCCCCTTGGCCCTCACTCCAACAACTCAGTGTTTCCCTGTAAGTTCCTGGTGCCCCCTGTGCACAGTCAAACTGGCACAGGTGCTCAGAGCGGGTGCTCACTGTAAAAGTACGCTCATGGGCACGGCTCCTTTAAGAAGCATCTGCCGCTGCCACAGCCCAGTCCTACCCAGCCGCCCAGTACCTGGCAGCCCCACGTCCTCACCCATCTTACCTTCTGCCGTTGCAGGGTGATTTCTTAGATTTCTCCTTAGTTGTATGGCTTATTCATCTGGATCCCAGGTGACTTTTTCTTGTTGTTTGCTCTGTGTTTCTGTCACAACTTTGGTTTGGTTACCAGAGGAATGAACAGAGCCTCTATCATGTGCACCATTACCACCCCTCCCCACATCCCCTCTTTCTCTGATTAGTTTAAAGTTAGTCAAAAAGTTAATTACCTCAAACATCCAGTTTCCCGATTATTTTGTTTCCTGGATTTAGCTCTACTTTGGCATAGTACAAAATAGAGTGAAGTCATAGGTTTCACAAAGATCTATTAATGGCACAGTGAGAATTTTGTTTTTCTTTATGTAACCTCAGAAATAGAAAATAAAATAGCATTGAAACTTGAAGATGATGATGATGAATATATAGATCTTAATTACAGATATATTATAGATCATCATACCATCGCTCTGTTTTAGGAGAGCTTAGGGAGTAAAGAGGAAAGAACATCTGGATTGTCAATATTCCTCAGACTGATAGGAAGTGTCTTAGCAATTGTTAGGTATATCAGCATTGTCCAGCATTCTCTTTAGAGAACTAGATATAGGCCACTGTTTTTCAGATACTCTAAACATGAAAGGTAACAGGCCTCATCCTCCACACATACAGATTCAGTATTAAAAACATCATGACAATAAAGGCAGCAGCAGGAAACAAATACAATTAGTAAAGGGAGCATGGGTAAAACATTTAAACCCATAACGTTTATACATTAGTTCAATGATTCATTTCAAATATAGTTTTTCAATTCATCTGTCTCCAGGTGTCCTCTATTTCACATCTAGATCTAATTTTTTCATAGAATTATGTGTTACTGGAACGGCTGAGAAAATAAAATTTCACCCTTCCAAATTGCAGCTTCAAAGAGCATAATACAGTGTTATTTTTATACAGAAAGCCTGTCTTTTTACCTCAAGAGCAATTTTCAGGTTTTTAACATATTATTACTATTTTGGGTCTTACATAAAACCTATCATTTGAGAGGTTTGCGATGTGCTGCCACATTAATTCTTATAATAGTATTTTGAGATCACTATCACTATTATCACTTAATGGAAAAAAATATGCTTGTGATTTCTTTGAGAATTAATGCTCAGTAAATGACCAACTTCTATTGGGTCTGATGATCAGTTATTTATTGAAACACACATTCTCCCCATCTACTCTACCATCTCGAACATGGTAGCTTTTCTTAGACAGATAGACTAGATAACAGTAAAGTAATAATATCCAAATGTCATTTTCTATACCCACTTTTGAACACATTAAAACAAACAAAATTATTTGCCTCTAAACTACTGATAATATCGGGTTATTATTTTGGACTTCCAAAAGCATATGGAAGTCTTCTCAAATATATGTTCTGATCCCCAAGATTTATGTGTAGATTATTGAATTACAAGTTTTTTAAACTCTTACTTTGCAAACTCTTACTTTGCACTTTATTTTATGTACTCCACCTAAAGCCTCCATTTTCTTGAAATTCATGCGGCAACATCTGTTTCCTGCTTTTCTATTTTTAAGGCTTCATGATATCATGGGAGTTCTTACATCTTTTCCGGAGATCACATAAAATAGCAAGAAAATATTAGAAAACTGAGTATACCAACCCAGCCAATGTGGTAGATCACATACTTAGATATTACTACTTCTAGTATAAAAATTATTTTTATATTTAAAATTTGGTATTGCCCTTTCTCATTCAGTCAAACAAATACTTTCATAAATACTTTAAGAAAAATAATAATAGATGTGTTTACATCTATATTTCAGTTTGTAAGTTTATTTTGGATCATTTGAAAGGAAAACAATACTCAGAGCTAGCAACTGTTAATCACTTTTTGTGCTCTAGTTATTAAGCTTTTTAAAAAATACTCGATTTATTTGACTACAGCCTATTTATACATAACAGGTACTACCATTCCTATTTTGCAAATGAGACTCTTGTCCGAAGTTATATGGAGATTAAACAACTTACCTGAGATAATAAATGATGGAGAATGGTTCAAAATTTGCTCTAATTACAAAGTATGTCCTCTCCACTATTCAAACAGGCATAGTAGTTCCAATACATAGTTTTCTTAGCATTATTTTCGAACTATGCCTTTTCGAGATAATGCTTCTTTTCCAGAGATAGTAGTACAACATATAGTGAAAGAGGAGTAATTTAAAAGGTCAAATTTAGAAACTGGATATTCTGGCTTCTTGTTTGAGAAGCTGTAAATTAATTTTAGTTCATCAACCAATAATGTGATAAAATTGTACAAAAGACCTTAAAGACAAAAATGTATTTAAACTGGGAAACTGAATTAAAACCTTAAGTATTTAAGTGATTCACGGATTTAGTTTTTCTTCATGTCTAGAGTTCTTCTTCATCTATTCTATGAAGCATATTTTTATGTGTTATAACTGTAAGAGCATCTCCAAGAATATGTGCAATTGGTTAAATCATGTGAGATGACAGGGAAGAGGGGGTGTGAGAGAATATTTTTTTTAGATATTTTTTTGCCCTGGTCATTTTTCATTTTTGTGGCATTGTTTTAGTATAACACCCCCTCTATAGCTTATATCTTCCAAAATATGTTTGAAATCTGAATGTACCTTACATCTCAAGCTATTATTTTACTGGAATGGAAAATGAAGAGGGATAGTTAACAGTGGTTCCTGACTTTGGATTTAATAGAGGCCATGTTCATAGTTTTATGGAAACCATTTCTACCACAGTATGTACTTTAAGACTGATAGATTTTTAAAAGGAGATTGCATGGGTTTCAAAAGGAAAACATGTTTTCTAGAAATATTATCCTGTCTAGGTTAATAGAAAATAAGGTGATTTAACTCTGGAAAGTATCTTTAGAGAATGGATAATAAGGCATCACTTTCTTTTTTTTAGAAAACTTATTTTTTCTGTACTCCGCATTTCTCTCTACTTCTAAAATTTACTCTGCTGATATCTCTCCCTTTTCCTCCTCATCAAAAATTTATTGATCATTATTATTTTTTTTTTCTTGAGAATATGAAGGAGATTAAGATCTACCCTACAGTTTGTTGTGATTTAAAATCTGGTGGTAAGGACAGGGCATTTACAATCAAGGTAAACAATAATTAGCTATAATTAGACAATAATAAAGATAGCATATCTTAAGAGCTATAACATAAATAGTCAGTCTGTGACTAGGCTATTTCTCTTGTGGTCATGGTAGAAATTGATAATCATGATATTTTTCTGCTGTGTATGGGCTTGACAAAGAATGAATCTTCCTTGGTACTGAACTTAGGCTTGGTGTTACCTGAGAATCAGCCTTGTCATTCAAGATGAAACCTCTTTGCTATTCCTATATTATAGGAATCATGCAGTGGTATGATATGAATTTAGAGGAAGAAGTGGTTAGAAATATATCTACTAGAGAAGTAAGTTTTGAGATTTTACTTAAGAGAATGATAAGACATTAATAGAATAAGAGAGCAGGGCATTCTAGATTAGTGAACAGGTGGGAGCAAAGAACACAGGGGTCCTCACCTGTGGTATGTTATGGAATAGTCAGCAAACAAGTTGGACTGGCTGCATTACAAAGTGTTGCAAGACAAGACATTGCCCGGCTTAGGAGATGGAATTCTACCTTGTTGCCATATACTCTCCTCAGAGTTCTATCCCAGAGATATAGATTTGGGTATCATTGATACAAAATAAAAATTAACAGGAATAGGTTGCATTACATGGAGATATTTGTAGAGTAAGAAGAGAATACCTGAACTTGAGGAATAGGAAAGAATCTTGCAAAGGGGGCCTAGGAGCCTTAACCAGAAGAGCCAGATGCAAAGTCTAGAGAGGGCTTCCAGAAGAAGGAAGTGATCAGCAGTGTCAAGTGATCTTCGGAGCCCCTGAAGATGAGGGTTGAGAAGAGTTGTTGAATTTGACAGCAAAGGAAGCAGTACAATTTTGGTGGAAAAATGGACAAAGTAATTTAGGTGGAATAATGACAATAGAGATGTTCATGAAGGATAGAAGCCAGACTCTCAAAGGAACTGAAAAGAGAAAGTGTAGACAAAACTGTTAACAAGAAAGGATGTATGATTGTGGCTAGAAGACATGAACTTTCCCTTTTGCTTACTTGTTGATCAACATGAAAAAAACTTTAGCATATATAAATGATGATGGGAAGGAGCCAGTAGGGAAGAAAAAGATGAAAATATGGATTAGTGCGTAAATAATAGGATGAAGTCCCTGAGCAGGGGTGAGGCATCGAGATCTAGCACAAAGGTAGATATATAAATAGAAATGGAAAGAATAAAGACGTAGAGTCTTATACACTCTTATAAATACATACTTTATGTAAAGGTTTTTAATCTCTCAAGTTGAGATCTCTTCCACATCTCTCTCCCCAGAGGTCTAGATATATAGATCCAACTGTCTATGGAATCCTGATACTTACTATCACAAAAATACATAAAATACATACAATTCAACATTTAAGTCTTGATCTTCCCTTCCTACAAACCACCTCCCCATAACTAAGGGAATAACAGTGGCATGCATTCAGTTGCTTAAGGTATAAATCTGTTTGCATTATGATTGACTCTTCAGTCTTCCTCACTAAAACCACATCTAATCAATGACTAGATTCTTTTGTTTCTATTTTATAAATGTTTCTGTACTTTGAATAGTTTTCTTTTTCATCACTGCTGGTAACTTAGTTTGATCCAACATTGTCTCTTTCCTGGAGCAACAATGACCACCCTCTTGCTTCCAGTTTTACCAAAATCTTTCCTCTAATTCATTCTCTCGTTCAAGGGTCTCTTCTTAGAATAGAGAATCCCAGTATCAGCAGGGGAAATGAATCCCAAGTGGCTCATAAAAATGCTTAACTTTGAAAGTTCTATTATATCATTAAGGAAGGCAATGGCTCTCCTCTGCTCCTGAAATGGTTTATAAGGTCTTTTACAACTTTACCCATCTTTACTTCTCTTGTCTCATCTCTCATCTCCAGTGACCCTCTAGGGAGCATATTTCACTACATTCACCTGGCCAACCACTGTATGTTCTTTACTGTGGTGTATTTTAAAAACCACTTTCTCTGGTAAGCCTTCTCTATGTCCAGTAGTCTGATTTAGGGGGTTCTCTTATAGGTTTCCCATAGCATCTTAACCTTCTCTCGTCATAATGTGTGTTTATCACTTATGACATTGTTTTGTTTCCTTATTTGTTTCCCTAATGAACTCTAGGAATTTGAGGACAGGATCTGTTATTCATTATTATATTCACAGTGTCTAGTTTATTGCTGGGTACATATTCCATAAATATGTGGTTAATCAAATCTTTCAATGATGTGTAGGATAAATTATAGGAAGGAGTAGAAAATGAACTGGATATAGGGTTGTCAGGAAGCCATAATTTTTTCATATCCTTCTCTATATCTTTCACGTTCATATGCAAATCTAATCAGAAAAATACCTAGAAAAAAGTAAACTTTATTAAATCAAGTCATATTTACCACATTTTTCCTCCCTGGGTTCTTAAATATTAACTGCAATGATCAGATGTAGTTTATCCATGTGAAAAATATAACAATACATGAATGGATTTTCTCTCAGAATCTTATTTAGATGATAAAATTAATTGAAAATGAACTGACACTCAAGAGTTGATAATCATAGATATATTACCATATAGTAAACCTAAGCATACTTATTTATAATGTATTATAAATGAAATACTACATGTTTCTGGTATAAATTTTAAATTCCTGTCATTAAAGAACCAAGGATAACACTTGGACAGGTATGGTTAAAGGACACTTTTTTCTCCACACTTTTCCTTCTTTGGGAAATTCTGCTTACCCTTTCCTGTGCCACTGAGTATTAATTTTTTTCACATGAGTTTTCTTGATTTAAGGCCATTTTCACTATTTACAGAAAATTCTTAGTCTTTGCTTATGAGAGTTCACCAAGTTCACTTTAAATACTAAGTTTTAATCAGTGGGGGCTTTTAAGGAGGTATCAGCTCTCAATTACACTCTGTAAAACGCCAGCCCTAATTACTTATTATCTTTAAATGGTTTCTTTTTCTGCTGACATGATTTTTTAACACTCTGAGTTTTGCTCTTGGGCCCTTGAGTACTCAGAGGAGAAACGGTTTTATCTTACACATGATTTTGCAGGAAGATTAATATTCTGAGAAGATTCTGAACTGAAAACAGTTTCTTCATGGTCAGAAATAAGGACTTCTGGTTATATTCTTTTAAACTCCTTTAACTATCCCTTTTCCTTCCTCATATTCCACCTAGCAGATTGTAAATGTCACTGTTTAATTTCAGTTGTCAATTACACAAGCAAAACCCTTGCCTGATCATTTACCTTTATGAATAACTCATATGAATAATGGGACCAATAATGCACAAATAGGCACAATCTATTTTTTAAAACGAAATGAGTTTAGCAGAAAATTCTAAAAAAATGTATGTTGGAGGTGTGATAAATTTTTTACATAATCTTTAGATGAAATCTTTATAATGATGACCATAAAGCAGTCAAAGATCCCCACCTCCCTCTTTCTTGTTATCCATCTTCTTGTCTTTTCCATGGTTCTGCATCTTAGGAAAAAAGGCATGAAGAAGGGAGTTAATATTTCTTTATTATCTTTTATGTGATATATATCTATATGTATTAGTCATTTCATTTTTAACTCTTACAAAAATACTATTACACTTTTAGTATTCATATTTTATAGCAGAAGAAAAAAGGATATGAGAGGTTAAGTAATATTATTCAAAAGTGCATAATGAATATTTATTAAAGATCTATTATCTTAGCATGGTCAGAGAGACAAACATAATCCCTGCCCTCCCAGAGAAAATAATTGGTCAGGGAAAAAAATTAGTTGTTTTCCAAGTGAATATAAAACAATGTGTAATGAAGCTCAAAATATTAGTAAAAAAATAAACAAACCAAAAAACAAAACAAAGCCCCTCAAAAAAAGTGTTTTGGATCCTAAAAATGTTAAGAGATATATTTGAAATAGTTGGGTGAGTATAGGCAGGAGAGGTTGTTGTGTTGACAGAGAACGTTGAACTTAATGTTGCAGATTAGAGGTGGGCAACGTGTGTGAAGCCCAGGTAGGGCCAGGGTAAGTCATAGGAGGGCGTGCTAAGGACTTGGTGCCAGAAAATTAGAGGTAGTATTTGAATCTACACCTATTTTATTCTAAGCCCGAACTCTTTGATGATATCACATTGCATTCACATATTAAATGATAGATATTTAAGAGAGGAGTTCAGCACCATAGACATTAAAACACTTTGAAAGCTTTCTGGAAACCTCTTTTATAAAACTCTGTAGCAAAGCAGGAACAAAATTGTGAAATATGGCATATTCATCTTCGAAGTCTCATTCTTCTTTTTGTATCTCCTCAGTTTTCTTCTACCTCCTCTGTTTTGCTTTACCAGCTCATTGTCCAAGTGTCTCATGGTTCTAGGTATGATCTATACAGGAATTAAAATTTTAGGTTCTTTACTAATTCCAATTTCCCTACTAAAAATACTTTATTGTCTTATCATTTTAAGAGGTACATTCTAAGGTATCCAAAGACGCAAATCAGTATAGCAACCAGACAACATTTTCTGTGTAACCCAAAGCAATAATTTCAAGAGTTCAGGAGGAGAGGAGAGCAGTTCTGAGCTAGATATTAAGAAATCTTCTAATTCCCCTCAGATTCTAATGTTTAGGAAGGTATCATATTTGCCTTTGCTTAAATTAGAAACTTGCGCTAACAGAAGAGTCCAGAGTTAGGGGCAGTGCTTACGAAATGAGTGTAGGCTCAGAGGTAGTCCCAAGATGGATCCTGGAATCTCATTCTGTACTCTATATGTAAATTTGAATGTATTAGCCTAATTTTGGAAGTGGATATGGGGAAGCTGGAAGAGATTAGATATAGGATCCAGATTTTCTCTCTTGGGCTATTTGTTAAAATTTGGCTTGGGTCAGTAATTATAAAATGACCTTAATAATAGGATCTATGCCTCATGTTAACTGTTGGTCATGTTAATCCATTTTCTGGTGGTCAGGAAATCACATCCATACAATCACAACAATTATTAACAATGAACAACCCTTCAGTTAAATCTACATTCAGTTTTTAAATCAATCTATCCACTCACAATGCTTGGTTGATGATTGTTTATGCAGTATCTATTTTTAAGGTATAAAGAGGATTTCAATTTTTAGTAATGGCCATTTGACACTGTTTCATGCTAAATTTTCATTAAAAGGGATATTTCTGACAAAGATATGTATTTTAATCAATCATAATTTTTGTGGCTGTCATTACTGGGTACAATGTATATCAGTTGTCCCTCCTTTATCATAGTTTATAACCAGGAGCTAATTTACCCTGCTACACATGAAAGGGGATTATAATCGCTTCAACATTTCCAGCAAAATATTTATAGTTGTTACCAAAACATAGTAATGAGGTCAAATAACTCTGGAAAATGCTGGCTTTTTACAAAGATATCTCAACTCTAAAACTTAAAAGCTTTTAATATGCTAATATAAATTTTGGGTTTCTAAGAGGGAATTAGAAGGTGCTGAGTTCTCCAAACACATTTGACTGTAGAAATCCTTTTTAATAGAACATTTTATTAGACCACCAAAGTGAATACACTTTGGAGAATGCTGGATCAAGTACCCACTCAGCCAACTTCTAGTCATTCAGTTTAAGGCTGAGCTTTCCAGAGTGCTGAGCTGAGCTCTGCATGCCTCAATTGCTTGGTAAACAGTTAAAAATATTTTATTCTTTTAAAATTTTCCTTCTCTTTGAAAGTATCTAAGATCCAGGTCCTTGGCAAAATTGTGAAATTGGTATGCTCTCAGCATTCTTTATAATGCTTTTCTCTGTCTTCATTAAGTTTCCTCGCTTTCCATAAGCTTGTCCTGTGACACTCCATGTTCTTATGCTTGCTTTAGAATGTCGAGAGTCACCCATTTACACCCTTTTCTGGTATATCTTCTCATTGAGGTATATCATACAGGACATAAATGCCCACTCTCTCCATCATCACAGCGTGATCTACTGCATTCCATTGCAGCCTAGCCCTCAGAGAGCTGTCAGTTGTCAAGCAACCGTGTTTCAGGGCTGATAATTAGCTTAAAGGTGGGCATTGAAGGAGAGGCGCCAAAGACTTCTGTGCTTCTATTTCTATTTTAAAGCTGGGATTTCAGAAACTTCATCAGGGTGGGAGATATTTTTGATCACTGATATCGTAAGACCCTTCATATCATAAAAAAAAATCACGGTTTGAAGAATAGCAGAACTCTATTTTTTTTTTTTTGCTATCTAATTTTATAAGTTTAAGGCACACTGGGGTTATAATCAAATAACTTCGAAAATCTTAACTTTTATTAAGTAGTGAAATATCTATGAGAATCTAATTGTGAAGGAATCTCAGAAAACAAATACATACCTGAAGCATATAAAATACATAGTAAAATACAATATTCTGCTACAAAATTTAATTTCAGAAAATGTTCTGAAAGTTAGAATCACATATAAAAAGTAAAGTTTACATGTATTCAGATTGTATATACAATCATCAAATAAAATTAACCTGAATATGTAAATGTTTTGTTAAAACATCCATCATCAGCTGTAAACCAATACCTTAAGTTGACTTTAGTTGGCCTCAGAGTTCTAAGTTTACTGTCTCGCTAGCAAGATATCCCCAAACAAAATTACATCCTGGATGTTTTTTGACTTAATAATGACAAGAAGTGCAATAACAGACTCAGTAGTGCCAGAATATTTAGTGTCTAACAATATTACCATTTTATCATTCCGACCTTAAACATTCACTTGCAAAAACATATAACGAAATCGTTATAAATCCTTTAAAAATAATAATCCCCAATTTCTCACACTGGAAATAATTTTATGTTTTGATGTGTTGCTTTCAAAAAAATTTATTTAAAGAAAATATTGCTAAAGTATCTTATTCCATGTATATATTTACTTCCTTCAATAAAATACCTTCAGTAAGTTAGAAATATAAGAAACAGCCCTGTATTTATATTATATATGAGTAAAACAATATAATAAATAATGTTAAAATATATAGGTTTACTCATCTTAAATATGCTCATATTAAGTGAATTTATTAGTCCTTTTTTTTTAAAAATCTGTGACCCTCCTAGTAAAGTGGTTTATTTGAAGAGTTTTTTACATTTCTGTTGGTTAGGTTTTGAGCTGAAATTTCAGGGACTTTAGAAGGTTGGAAGATATTTTGAGTAATACCTCTTATTTCTCAAAACTGCAATGAATTTCTACTCAATATTTTAACTTTAGAGAAGCATTCTACTGATGTGTTTGTCATTTTGAAGTATTGTTGGCATGATATGAAAATGCCATGGTTGCTAGTGTATTTCTTTCTTTTCAGGCTCCTTCCACAGCACTTTTAAAAAAATTTTTATTTTTTAATTAGAGTTGACATTCAATATTATTTTATATTAGTTTCAGGTATACAGCATAGTGGTTAGACATTTATATAATTTACAAAATTATCCCTCAATTAGTCTAGTACCCACCTGGCATGTACATAGTTATTACAGTATTTCTTTATTATAGTATATTTTCTATGCTGTATTCCACATCCCTGTGACTATTTTGTAACTACAAATTTATATTTCTTAATTCCTTCACCTTTTTCATCCAGCCCTCAACCCCCTCCCATCTAGTAATCATCAGTTTGTTCTCTGTATCTTTGAGTCTATTTCCATTTTGTTTACTTATTTATTTTGTTCTTTAGATTTCACATGTAGATGAAGTCATTTTATATTTATCTTTCTCTGGCTTATTTTATTCAGCATAACACCCTCTCAGTTCATTCATTTTGTTGCAAATGATAAGATTTATTTTTTATGACTAAGTAATATTCCATTGAATGTATGTACCACCTCTTTATCCAATTGTTTATTGATGGGCACGTAGGTTGCTTCCATATCTTGGCTATTGTAAATAGAGCTGCAGTGAACATAGGGTTACAGATATCTTTTAAAATTAGTGTTTTGTTTTTTCGGGGGTAAATGCCCAGAAGTGGAATTGCTGGGTCATAAGATAGTTCTATTTTTAATTTTGTGAGGAAACTGCATACTGTTTTCCATAGCGGCTGCACCACTTTGCAAGTCCACCAACAGTACATGAGAGTTCTTTTTTCTCCACATTCTTGCCAACACTTGTTTTTTGATTTATTGATGATAGCCATTTTGACAAGTGTGAGGTGATATCTCTTTGTGGTTTTAACTTGCATTGTTCTGATGATTAGTATCTTTAAGTATCTTTTCATATGTCTATTGGCCATCTGCTTATTCAGTTCCTCTGCCCATTTTTGGCGAAATGCCTATTCAGTTCCTCTGCCCATATTTAAATTGTATTGTTTGTATTTTTGTTGTTGAGTTCTATGAATTCTTTATAAATTTTGGATATTAACTCCTTATCACATGTATCACAAATATTTTCTCCATTCAGTGCGTTGTCTTTTCGTTTTGTTGATGTTTTTCTTCGCTATGTAAAACCTTTTTAATTTGATGTACTCCCTATTGTTTATTTTTTATTTTATTTTCCTTGCCCAAGAAGATATATCAGAAAAAATGTTACTAAGAGCAATGTCAAAGAGCTTACTGCCTAGGTTTTCTTCTATGAGTTTTATGGTTTTGGGTCTTACATTTAAGTCTTTAATCTATTTTGCATTTATTCTTGTATGTGGTGTAACAGGGTGGTCGAGTTTCATTTTTTTTGCATGTATATGTCCAGTTTTTCCAACACCATTTATTGACTAGATTGTCTTTACCCATTGTATATTCTTGCCTTTTGTGTCATACATTAAATGATCATATAGCTGTGGGTTTAGTTCTGGGCTCTCTATTCTGTTCTGTTGATCTATGTGTCTTTTTATGTCAGTTTTAATTACTATAGACTTATAGTATAGTTTGATATCAGGTAGGGTGATACCTCTAATTTTGTTCTTTCTCAAGATTGCTGTGGCTATTCAGGGTCTTTTATGGTTCTATATAGATTTTAAGATCATCTTTTTCTAGTTCTGTGATAAATGCCATTGGTATTTTGATAAAAATTGTATAGAATCTATAAATTACTTTGGATAGTTTGGACATTTTAAAGATGTTAATTCTTCTTATTCATGAGCAAAGTATATGCTTCCATTTGTTTGTATCTTCCTCAATTTCTTCAATGACTCATAATTTTCCATGTATAGGTCTTTTATCTCCTTGGTTAAATTTATTCCTCGGTATTTTATTTTTATTTTTATTTTGTATGCAATTGTAAATGAAATTGTTTTCTTAATTTCTCTTTTTGATAGTTCATTATTGGTACATAAAAATGCAACCAGTTTCTAAATATTAATTTTGTATCCTGCTACTTTACTGAATTCATTTATCAGTTCTAACATTTTTTGGTGGAAGCTTCATGTCATCTGCAAAAAATGATAGTTTCACTTCTTTCTGTCCAGTTTGGATGGCTTCCTTTCTTTTTCTTGTCTAATTGTCATGGCTAAGACTTCCAATACTCTGTTGAAAAAAAGTGTTGAAAGTGGACGTCTTTGTCTTCTTCCTGATCTTAAAGAAAATACTTTTAGCTTTTCTCCATTGAGCATGATGTTAGCTGTGGATTTATCAGACAGATTTTATTATGTTGAAGTATGTTCCTTCTATTCCCTCTTTGTTGAGTTTTTATCATAAATAGATGCTGGATTTTGTCTAATGGTTTTTTTGCATCCATCGATATAATTATATGATTTTTAGCTTTCATTTTATTAATGTGTTGTATCATATTAATTGATATGTGGATATTAAACCAACCTTGCATCGCATGAATAAATCCCACTTGATCATGGTTTATAATCTTTATAATGTGTTGCTGAATTCAGTTTGCTAATATTGTACTGAGGATTTTTGCACCTATGTTCATCAGGGATATTGACCTATAACTTTTTTTAGTAATATCTTTGCTTGGTTTTGGAATCAGGGTAAAAGTGGTCTCATAAAGCAAACTTGGGAGGCTTCTCTTCTCTTGAATTTTTTAAAATAGTTTGAGAAGAATAGGTATTAATTCTTGACTGTTCGGTACAATTCACATGTGAAGCCATCTAGTGCAAGACTTTTGTTTATTGGGAGTTTTTTGATTACTGATTAAATTCATTAGTAGTAAATTGGTAGGTTGATTTTCTGTTTCTTCTTGACTCAGTCTTGGAAGATTGTATGTTTCTAGGAATTTATTTCTTCTAGAGTGTCCAGTTCATTGGCATATAATTGCTCATAGTATTTTCTTATAATTTTTTGTATTTCAAAAGATTGTGGGGTCAGTTGCCACTTCTCTTTTATTTTTGGTTTTATTTGGGTGCTCTCTTTTTTCTTGATAAGTTGTTTAAACGTTTACTGATTTTGTTTATCTTTCCAAAGAACCAGCTCTTGGTTTTCTTGATCTTTTGTACTGTTTTTTAGACTCTTTTATTTATTTTTGCTCTGATCTTTATTATTTCCTTCCTTTTACTCACTTCAGGTTTTGTTTGCTGTTCTTTGTCTAGTTCCTTCAAATGGAAGGTTAGATTGTCTGCTTGAGACTTTTCTTGTTTCTTGAAGTAGGCCCATATTGCTATGAATTTCCCTCTTAGGACTGCTTATGCTGTGTCTGTGTATTTTGGGTCATTGTGTTTTCATTTTCATTTGTCTCAAGATATCTTTTGATTTCTTCCTTGATCTCATTGTTAACCCATTCATTGTTTAGTAGAATGTTTCATTCCATTGTGGTCAGAGAAGGCACTTGATATGATTATAGTTTCCTTAAATTTTTTATAACTTGTTTTGTGGTATAGCATGTGATCTATCTTGGAAAATGTTTCATGTGCACTTGAGAAGAATGCATATTCTGATGCTTCGGGTGAAATGCTCTAAAAATATCAATTAAATCTATCTGGTTTAGTGTGTCATTTATGGCAGCTGTTTCCTTGCTGATTTTCTGTCTGGAAGATCTGTCCATTGATGTCAATGTGGTGTTAAAGTCCCCTACTATGATTGTATTACATAAAGTCCCCTCATGTTGGTCAAAATTTGCTTTATATATTTACGTGCATAAATGTTTACTAGGGTTTTATCCTCTTGTTGGATTGACCCCTTTATTAAACATTATGTAATGTCCTTCTTTGTCTCTTATTATAGCCTTGTTTTAAAGTCTGTTTTATCTGATTTAAATATTGCTACCCCAGCTTTTTTAAGATTTCCATTTGCATGAAATATTTTTTTCCATCCCTTTACTTTCAGTCTGTGTGTCTTTCAATCTGAAGTGGATTTCTTGTAGACAGCATATGTATGAGTCTTATTTTCTTATCCATTCAGCCACTCTATGTCTTTTGATTGGACCATTTAATTTATTTACATTTAAAGGGATTTTTGATAGGTACATAGTTATTGCTATTTTATTATTCATATTTATGTTTTCCTCCCTCCTTAGTATTCTTAAAGAAGTCCCTTTAATATTTCTTGTAATACTGGCTTCGTGTTGATGAATTCCTTTATTTTTTTCCTGTATGGGAAGCTCTTAATCTCACCTTCAGTTTTAATTGATAATCTTACTGGTAGAGTAGTCTTGGCTGTAGGTCCTTGCTCTTCCTCACTTTGAATATTTCATGCTAATCCCTCTGTCCTGCAAATTTTATGTTGAGAATTCAGCTGACAGTTTTATGGAAGTACTCTTGTAAGTAAATAGCTGTCTTTCTCTTGCTGCTTTTAGTACTCTTTGTCTTTAACCTTTGCCATTTTAATTACGATGTGTCTTAGTTGGGCCTTTTGGGTTCATTTTGTTTGGGACTCTGCAATTCCTAGATTTGAAGGTCTATTTCCTTTGCCATGTTAAGAAAGTGTTGAGTTGTTATTACCTCAAATAGGTTCTCAATTCCTTGCTCTTTCTCTTCTCCTTCTGGTACCCCTATGATGCAGATGTTGAATGCTTGGTATTGTCCCAGAGGTCTCTTAAACTATTCTCATTTTTTAAAATTATTTTTTTGTTGTTGCTGTTCTGATTGGGTGTTTTCTGCTACTTTGTCTTTCCAAATCGCTGATTTGATCCTCTACTTCATCTAATCTTCTGTTTTTTCCTTCTAGTGTATTTTTTATTTCAGTTATTGTATTCTTCATTTCTGACTGGTTCTTTTTTTTTTTTTTTTAGGCAAGGCAACCCTTTGTTGACCTCACATATTGCAAGGACCTTGTCAGCTTCCAATCCCTTATTTTTTATTTATTTTTTAGTTTTTAATTTTTTATGCCTACAGCACCTGGTCTTCCTAGGTGGTCTCCCATCCAAATACTAACCAGGCCCAACCCTGCTTAGTTTCCGAGATCAGACGGGATCAGGCTTGTCCAGGGTGGCATGGCCGTAGACTGACTTGTTCTTTATATGGTTTCTATGTCCTTTTTTATGCTTACTATCTCTTTGTTGAAGTTATCTCTGAGATCATCTATTCTCTCCCTATGCTCATGGAGCATCTTTATCACCAATGTTTTGAACTCTATCTGGTAGGTTGCTTGCCTTCATTGTATTTATTTTCCTGAAGTTTTTTTCCTGTTCTTTCATTTGCAACATGTTTCTTTATTTTCTCATTTTGCCTCCCTCTCTGTTTATTTCTATATATTAGACTCCCAGTGTTGGCTAGTTGGCCTCATGTAGTAGGTGCCCTGTATGGCCCAATGGCACAGTCTCCTTTATCACCTGTGCAGAGTGCTCCTGGAGTATTCCTCATATGGGTTGTGTGTGCCCTCCTATTATAGTTAAGCCTTGATTGCTTTTGGGACATCACTGGGATTGATGCTCAGGCTGACTGGCTGTAAGGGTTGGCCATGCCCACAGCATATGAACAGTTGTATGGGGGCTGACCTCACTGAATAGGATTTGACTCAGGGGGCTTGTGTACCCATTGAGACCTCTCTTTGCGTGTTCTGCTTGTGATGCTAATTAGGTGATGCTCTGTTGTGGTCTGATGACAACCTATGGATGTGTTGGTTCTGAGGCCCCTTGGGACTCTTCCCACAGTGCTTTTTAAAATATCTTTATAATTGCAGGTATGACATTACTTTGTAATTTTTTATGTTTATACCTACATATACATTTCTTTCTTACATGACCAATATTCATCTTCATCTATAGTGCCGAGCAGTTCCTGGTACACAGTGTTGAATTCATAAAAGTTGATGTGGCAGCAGTTTCTATAGAAAAATCATAAATTGAAATATCATCTGAAATATTTTGATGCAAACAGATGTCATTTTAAATTACAGCAATAACATTTATACTCTAAACTCATCCTGAGTCTAACCATGGATAACCAGAATGAACATCAATCAGTATCTGAAAAGAATTTACTGTATAAATAATATCTCTAAATAATTCCATATCTTCTCTGCTTTATCTTTCCTCTTTTTTTTTTCTATTTGGTTAGTAAGATATCAGTATAAATTATAATTAATATCTTATATGTATGAATTGCTTTATAGTTTACATAATATTTTCATGCATATTATTTCATTTAATCCTTACTATAAAAGAGATGAGGCAGGCATTAAGGTCTTGATTTGATACCAACCTGCAGCAATGCTTTGATAACCAAAAGCCACAGTGGCAAGGACTCTTAATTGTCCCCTAATATCTATTTCCCCATTCTTCTATTCAATGGCATTGTTGTTATCTTGGTATGTGGCTGCCCAGTTAATGGCTATGTTTTCCAGATTTACTTACAGTTAAGTGTATTCATGTGACTGAAGTTCTGGCCAATGAAAATAAAATAGACATGATGGATTCAATTTCTTAGTCATATTTTTATAATGAAGGAATACCTTTTTCTCTTCTTCTTTTTTTTTTTTTTTGATGACTGGAATGCAAAATTGCCATCTTGGATTCTATGGGTAAGGGCAAAACCCTAGGGATGTCAGAGCAAAAAGATGGAAGGGCACTAAGCCCCATGTGACTATGAAGTCACCACCACATCAGCTCAGATTTTATTGTGAGATAAATAAACTTTTATCTTTTAAGACATCATTTCATGTCTCGTTTACAGCCATTAAGCCTCTATCAGATCTAAAATGGTAATTGAACAGAATAGGCATTTTTTAATAGATCAATTACTTGTTATAATGCCTTGTACATAGAGCTCATTTTTGTACAGTGATTAATACTCTATCAACCTGGGAGCTCCCCATATACAGGAGATATGCTTTGTAATGAACCGACTTGCAGAGTATGTTTTTACTTTCAAATTAACTGAAAAATAAATATTTATTATTGTGTTTTTCATATGAAGTAAAATAGGGGTCTTACTGATGTATTCTTACTCTATAGTGTCTCAAAGATGTATATTTTTAGACTTTTCCTTCACACTCATTTGTTACACTTCTCTCAAAATCTAACATTTAGGACAAAAGCTGTTCTCATGCTGGTACTCATTTTGTCTTAGTCTTTTATGTTTACAGTGACTACTCTCTGGTTTGAAAAGTGGTATTGAGAATTTATTGGACTTTTCCCTCTCCGCACAGAACAAAGAGTAATCAAAGATGACTATTTGGGCAGGATTATTGTGATATTGCATATCCAACATCACACTGCCAACAATTTACTAGAAGATTTAACCTGGATAATAAAAATTAATTTTTGAGGGCTCATAGCAGTCATATATTGAACAATATTTTTTATTAATTATAAATAATCTTAATAATATTAAATCCTAGAAGTTTTTCTAGAAACAAAAGCAATATTTTTACTAATTTAAATATTTGAAACTGGGTAAAAATGTGTTTGACAGCTTGGATTTTTCTTTGGCTTTGCAAGGTTAGACTCTAAGGTTTACTTAGATTTGTGCCACCCTTTGGAAATGGACTTAGTCACTGAGAATGTGTTTTTGTTTTGGTTCATCAAGACAGTATTCTTTCTTTAGCTATAAATGTAAGATTTTTATTAGTAAATGAGTTGAATATATATGTTTTGGATGCTTATTTTTTCTGAAATCTACAGATATGAGTATGGTGTTAAAAATCATACAGTTTTTCAGGAAAAAGAAAGACAAGTTCTGAAAAAAAGGTTCATAATTGGCATTATATCACAAATTGAAGGAATTAATTTATTTAGTAGTAAACATATCTGACCTTTCAGCTATGTTCATATTCAATAAACAAATGTCCTAGTCTTCATCATTCCTCAGTGATTTGTAAATTTCCTTCAAAGTTGTATTCCTTAGGAAGTAAATAAAGGCTCCTCCACCTCTCAGGATATAATTACAAGACTACGTCTCATTTCCCCTTCTTCATTTATGTTATAAAATTGTCTTATAGATTTCTTTTTGTTATGGCTGGTTGGCAATCCATGACATTCAGAACTGATTTAAAGAATTCTAAATCACACATTTTTTAACTTAGTGGAGCTTAGCACAACCCAAGGGAATATACAGGCAGAAAATAGATATGCTTCAAGAATAAACATCCTCTTTTGATTTTAATAAACTTTTAATCATTTTATCGTGATTTTTTAGACTTGATATAATTCGTACATTTTAAGGAGACATTATAATACTGCAACAGAAAAATGTAGATATGTAAATACAAAACAAAACAGGTTTCTTACAAAGTGTTTTCTGGTTTCAAAGTTCTACTGTTTATTGTTAGTCATTTTATTCTATAATTTGATGAGTTTGAGCATATGCCAACACTCATGATACCATCACCACAATCAAAGTAATAGCCTTAACCAGTACTTTCCAAAGTCTCTTTGTGCCCCCTCCTGTTTTGCTTTAGTGATGGGGACATTTAACGTGAGATCAACCCTCTTAAATTTTAAAGTGCACAATACTGTATTGTTAACTGTAGGCAGTGTGTTGTTGAAGATCTCCAGAACCTTTACTTTTTGCATAACTGAAACTTTATACCCACTAACAGCAACTCTGCATTTTCCCCTCCCCCCAGCCCCCAAAACCAACATTTGTTCTCTGCTTCTGTGAATTTGACTATTTTAGATACCTGACATAAGTAGAATCATGAGATATTTGTTCTTCTGTGACTGGCTTATTTCAATTAGCCTAACATCCTCCAAGTCCACCCATCTTGTCAAAAATGGCAGAATTTAGTTCTTTTTTAAGCTGAAAAATATTCCATTGTCTATGCACATACCACACTTTCTTTACCCGTTCATCTGTGGAACTCTTGGATTATTTCCATATCTTGGCTATTGTGAATAACAGTACATTTTATTCTTTAGATTAAGTTTTTAGTTCATTTATCATTGAATAAAACACAGATTGGAAAGCTCTCTTTACTATTCAAAATGTGATTCAAGGACAAGCAGTTTAGGCATCACATGGGAACTGGTTAGAAGCAGAATCTCAATCCCATTACAGATCTCCAGGTGATGGTGTTTAACTGCCCTGAAAGACAAGCCATCAGACTTGAGTGTGAATGGGTATATGCGTTTGTTTTTGAATGGGGATATTGTTGATAGAAGTGTCATTTATCTTTGTTTTCGTATTATGATAACTAACTTCAATTTATAATCTATAAGAACACATGTGAATTGACCTATACATTTGATCCAGAGTTTTCTCACTTCTGAATTGAAAATAATCAGAAATCCCCAATAGTTTTTCCTTACCTATTAGTCACACTCTATGGGAATTTCTGATTTCTCATAACTGTATATCCTTTGTGGGGGGGAAAAAACCTATTAGAGTCCAATTGGAGAGATGGCAGGGTGCTAATACATTCTGTGGCAATATATAGTTTACATTTGGGAAAAAATAAGTTTAAATTAGATTAAATTTCTTGCCTTTGTTTACTTGCAGGCTTCAAATAAACAAGTTTTTTCAGTACAGGTTATCTTCTTTTAGGGCAGCACAGTGGATATTGCTGTGGAATAGAAAAGCTGCACTGTCGATAAGACTTCCTGGGCTGTGTTCCTGGAAATTATATAGTTTCAACAAAGCCTAGTCTTTCTCATTTGGACAGACTGTGACAAAAACCATTTTATTTTATTTTATTATTTTATTTTATATGTATTTTATTTTATTTTATTTTATTTTATTTTATTTTATTTTAATTTAATTTAATTTTTCCAAGATCACTTCTTTTCTTATTTCTGTTGCCTTCAATTTTTTTTTTAAATTTATTGGGTTGACATTGGTTAATAAAATTATAGGTTTCAAATGTACAATTCAATAATATATGTAAATTGTATTGCTTGTTCACTACCCAAAGTCAACTCTCCTTTCGTCACCATATACCCTTATCTACCTCCCCCTTTCCCTCTGGTAACCACTAAACTGTTGTCTGTGTATATGAGTTATTGTTTGTGTTGTTTGTTTGTTGCTTTCAGTTTTATATCCCACATGTAACTGAAATCGTATGGTTCTCAACTTTTTCTGTCTGACTTATTTTGCTTAGTATGATAATCTCAAGATTCATCCATATTGTCTCAAATGGCAGTATTTCATCTTTTCTTATTGCTGAGAAATATTACATTGTATATATGTACCAAATCTTTATTCAATCACTATTGGAAGACACTTTGGTTGTTTCCATGTTGGGGCCACTGTGAATAATGCTGCAATGAACATTGGGGTGCACATATCTTTACAGATAAATGTTTTCAAAAATGTTTGGTGGATACCCAGAAGACGGCTTGCTGGGTCATACGGTAATTCTATTCTTAATTTTCTGAGGACCTTCCATACTGTTTTCCATAGTGGCTGTACCAATATACATTTCCACCAACAATGTATGAGGGTTCTTTTTTCACCACAACTTCTTCCACACTTGTTACTTGTCTTGTTGATTATAGCCATTCTAACAGGTGTGAGGTGATATCTCATTGTGGTTTTTTTTTGCATTTCTCTAATAGCATCTTTTCATATGTCTGTTGGCTGTTGACATGTCTTGAAGTGTCTGTTCAGGTCCTCTGCCCATTTTTTAATTGTATTGTTTGTTTTTGTTGTTGTTGAGTTGTATGAGTTCTTTATATATTTTGGATATTAGGCCTTTATCAAAGGTATTGTTTGCAAGTATGTTCTCCCATTTGGATGGTTCCTTCTTTGCCTTGTTGATGGTTTCTTTTTCTGTGGAGAAGCTTTTCAGTTTGATGTAGTCCCACTCATTTATTTTTGCTTTTACTTCCTTGCTTTGAGGTCAAATTCACTTGTTAAGTGAAAATATTGTATCTTAATCTTTCCTCTACCTTGCTCACTGTCTTTCTCTCCCATCTTCTAATCCTACATTCTATCAATTATACTTGTACTTTAGTAACAGTCAAATCATTAATATTTACACTGTGTACTGAACCATAAGCAGGTACTGAGGGCTTTGTCTATAGTTGATAAGATTGTTTAAGTACCTACAGCCACCGTATAATGACCATGAAAATATGGTTGGATGTGGAGTCAGGTAGTTGCTGAGATTACATTTCCTTCTCTTTAAGTATATACTGTTCAAAATGTTGTCATTAATAATGTTAAATGAATTCTCTTTTCTTATATTCTATCAATTGCTTGAAATCATTCCCCATTTTCATTGGCCTCATAACTATATCATTAAATATTTTTGTTGTTATTGTTTTTCCTTGCATTTCTGTTATTCTTGGACAGTTTACCTTTATCACCTATTATTAAATCTTTATTATATATTTATTCTTTTAAGCAGCCCTCTTTTCCCTAATGATGACTCTTGTAGACTATATCCAGACCTCTGTCCTCCTGCTTCAATCCCACAGCACAGAAATTATCTTGGAAATTTCCTTAATTTTATTGGGCAGATCTCTCTGTTTTTCTCTCTCTCTCTTTCTGTCTCTGTCTCTCACTCTCAGTCTTACTCTCTTTTGCTCTCTCTTGCTTTCGTTCTCTTTCTTACTTTTCTATTCTTTGTTTTAGCTGACTCTTAAGTAGTTCTCTAAAATACTGTACTTATAATATTTACTTTTTGAATGTCAGAAATTGTCTTTATTCTTTCTTTACAGTTGTTTGGTATCTGGGCTTATTATAGAATTCTAGATTGAAAAGAATTTTCCCTTCAGATCTTTGAAAGCATTATTTCCTTGTTTTTCAACAACTGGTGTTGCCATTACAAAGTCAGATACTAGTGAGTTGGTTTGTTTGATTCCTCTTTGGAAGCTTTTGGGATCTTCTTTTTCTCCTTGATGACACATGACATGTCTAGATGTGAATCTGTTATTTTCTTTTCATTTAGTGTTCAGTAAGTTTTTTCCTTCTGAAGACGTGTGTCCTTTAGGTCTCAAAAAAATTGTATTTATTATTTTGTTTGATATTTTCTTTTCTTCTATTACTTTCTTCTTTCCTTCTGGGATTCCTGTTAGTGTAATATTGGACTTTCTGGCTTTGAATAAATGAGCTGTCTTGTTCTGAGAGGATAGAACCTGAGAGAGCCTCTAGTAGCTAAGAGTGACCCTTGTCCAACAGCCAATAAGAAAATTGGAACCTCCGTTTTACAATATCAAGGAGCTGAATTCTGCCAACAATTGGAATGAACTTTGAAGAGGACTTGAAGTTCAGGTGAGGTTGCGGTCTGGCTGAAACCTTGATTTCAGACTTGTGAGATTCTGAGCAGATAAACCAAATATACAATACCTGGACTTCTGATATACAGGAACTGTGAGAAGATAAATGGATATTGTTTTAAGTCATAAGTTTGTGGTAATTTGTTATAAAGCAATGCAAAACTAATACACTTTATATTTTTGCTCTTTATTCTGGGAAATTTATTAGATATTTTCCAGACTTTCTGTAGTTTATTTTTTTAAGTTTTTTTTTTTTTTTAAATCTTGAAAAGCTCCTCTTGTTCTGTGTGTTTTTTTCTCTTTTCACAGCATTCTTGCTTTGTTTTAAGGATGTGATTCTTCTATAATCATTCTGAGAATACTGGAGTTGTTTTTAAGTTCTCTCAATACCCTTAATTATTTCTTGTTTTCAGGGGTCAGTTTGACATTTTTCTTTCATGTGATTAGGTCTACTAATATGTCTGGTAATGTTTGTTTCTCACACTTTCAAAAGGAGTGGATTGCTAATGAAGGTTTCTTTTACTGTGGAAGTACCTTTTCTAACACTTATTGATGGTCTCTTCAAAGTCTGTCTTTTAAGACTGAGAATTCTGAAGGGGAATCTCATGTGAGGTGGGGCTGACTATATTGATGTACTCACTCTGCCTTTAGATTGAGAGTACTATGAGTCAGCCCTCTTGCCGTTGGAATTAAAATTGACTGAACTAGATGAGCTGTACTCTGAAGCATCGCTATTCACACCAGCTTTTTCAAAACTGTTCAGTTTTCTTAGGGATCATTTTCTATTTTAGCCTGGATTTAAGTGATAGATGTTTGTGCTTTGCGTGAGGTTGGACATGAGTTGGGTACTGTTGAGGGTGACTACTTGTGTTATTGTCCCATATGCAAACTTCAATTACCCTCTGGTTTTCTTCTCCTCTTCTCTTCCTTTCCTTTCCCTTTTCTTCTCTTCTCTTTTTCCTTCCCTTCCTTCCTATCTTTCTCCCTCCCTCCCTGTTTTCATTCCTCTGTTCTTTCCCTTCTTGACTTCAGTTCATTATACAATTGAATCATTTATTTCTTTTTTGCATAACTTTCTCTTGCTTTATTTTACTTTACTTGTCCCCATTTATTACTTAGCCCATTTTTGTTTCTTCCTCTCCACAAATACACTGATATATTTGATCTATCTATATATGATCTTATAAATTATGTTTTTATAAGGAATTTATATTTATTATATTGTGCTCTAGATATTTTTTTTCACTCAATACACTGTTTTTTAGATCTTAACATGTTGTTATATGTATATTGGTTTCTACATACAAAAATCTCATACAGAATTTAGACTTGGGCATGTAGACAGAGAAGAGTGCCAGAGAGAAAAGCAAAACTGCCTGAAATGGATGCCACACAATCGACATAGAGACAAGAGGTAGAACAAAAGTAAATCCTGAAAACCCATCTCAAGCCCTGGATATAGCCAGGCTTAGAGAGATCTATAACTAGACCATTCAGTTATTCGAACTAACACATTCTCCTTTTGCTTAAGACAGTTTGGGTTGGATTTTTGTCATAAACATGTGAAGAGCCCTGGCAACACGTGTTCTAAGCCCTATATAATACAAACATAAAGGAATCAAACATATCAATGGGTTTAAGTGGTATATACCATATTGTTGTTTTACCTTAGTTGCTAAGTAAAGATGATAATCTCATATTGCCTATCTTTTATGTCATGATTTATCTAGTTCTTATTAAGCATTGATTTATTGTTAAATAATTTAAAATTATATTAAAATACATTTTTAAATATGTGTGCATGTGTTTATGTTCTACAATTCTATTAAGGGAATAAAAGTGTTTCTCATTAATCCATGGCAAAGATTGTGTTTTTGTATTATAGGCATTTAACATTTTTTCTTCAAAATACAACTACTCTAAACAATATGACCATGTAACAATCCTTAAAGTCAATGTTAGTCTTTGATTTTATTTGTGTATATCTCTTCAAGGAACATCTGTGATCATTAGAAAGGAGAAGATAGTGTTGCTTTAGTAAATGTCATTCTTTCCATCAAGTCAATACTAAATTTATTTTCTGTACTGGGTGTCCTATATAATTATAAGTCTTGTCTTTCAGAAAGAACAGAAGAGGGTGTTAGTCACCTGCCATCACTGAAATTTTTCACTACTTTTAATGTTGGTTTTATTTTTTTACCGTTATCATTTTTGAATTAATATTGCTTTATTTGTTTTTTCAGTGTTTCTCAACACTTGTATTACATTATATCCAAGCATATTTACATACTTATAGTTGGGGGTATGTCACTTTATAGATTGTCATTCAACAATTAGGGACAGAATTATCTTATATATTGTCACTTATTTCTAATATATAATTTTAAGTGTACCTACTTTGATTATACAAAAGAACTTCAGATTTTGTCTATATACACTATAGCAGATTTAATATTATTATTACTTAATATAATTATTGTTCATCCATTATCTTGGGTCTTCAATAGAGTGTCTTTTCATATTGCCATGTTAATTTTTTTCAATTTATATACTCTGGTATATAAGTATATGATATTCTGGAATACTGTTTTCTGAGATAGCTATAGCAAGGATTGGCTAGTGGAATGGCTATAACTCTGAAAACCCTATTACATATTCCTTCTCGCACACCCCCAGTGAGGGGAAAGAACATGATGGGCCACGGCATTCACTGATCCTATCATGCATAGAGTTTCTATTTGTTTTCACTTGTCCTCAAGACTCATTATAGAAAGATTTGATAGCATAGTGAAATTAACAATATGAGACTCACAAAAAGATCATAGCCTCCTTTGTAATAAAAAATAAATAATTTTATGTTATCCTTTTGCTCAAGCAACTCTATTATTTTTGGAAAGCTTTGGGTAAAAGCATGCCAATTTCTTTCTTAAATTTTCATGGCTAAATGCTAAATACTATTTCTAAATGATGCAGTGTATTTTGTGTTTTTGCTAAAAGAGGAGCATATACTATCTTTTAAATTAATGTTACTGTTCTGATTAGATATAGATTTGAGCTTACTATTATTTGGGTTTCCTATTTATCTTTTAGGAAAGTTACAATTCAGAATGAATCAGTATTAAGATTGGCAACATAATGAATAGGAATAGGCTGAGTGATACTTGCACCTAATCAGAGCCTGCTATTGATTCTTTTAATCCTTGCTTTTTTAGCATGAGTATTTTCTTTATCAGCCTAAGATGTAGCTCTCCAACAGGCAAAGAGAATAATGCTGTTGCTAATTGGCTCTGCTGGAAGCACTGGGGCCCTTTAGCCACCATTTTATGGGTTCATGATTTTTTGTTATTTTACCTATTATATCTTTTGCCTGAAAAGTATCCATTCCTCTATTTCGCCTAGTTGAAATCCCAGTCATATCTGAGGCCATGTTAATGTGCATCTTTTCTATATAGACATCTCATACATTTTGAAACACATATTGGTCCCATGTTCATTGAATCCTTACAATCAAGAATCAACCGGTTTAGTACTAAATTTTCCTGAATTATTCATATGTTGTTGACTCAGATAGAATATAAGTTCCAGAAGGATATGGAAGTTACTCTTTACTTCTGCTGGCACCTGGCAAAACACTGAGCACATAGTAGGTTCTTAATATATATTGATTTCTTAGAATTTAAAATACTTTTTATAAAGTTGTAATGCTATAAGTGAGCTAAACATCTGCCAGTTCCCTCTGTTTCAGTGAAGAGAAAAATTTGGGTTCAGAGAAAACTAATGCTTAATGACCTTTAGAAATGTTAGGGTCAACAGAAATTACTCTAAGTTTTAGTTCATTATGTTAGATGAATTTTATAATTGATTTATAACACTATTTGTCTTATAGAATTAAAAATTATACTTTTGTGTTAGTATAACATAAAAATATCTAGACAACTCATTTTAGTCAAATCACAATTAAAGTTCTTGAGCTTCTTGTTTCTCTGTAGATAACAAAACTATGGAACTTGCTGCATTTTATTTTCGCTTTTAATGTGTTATTATAGAAGATAGCCAGTTGTTATGTCACTTGCTTAGTTCATACATTAAAAAATGACTGGCATAACTAATACCCACTGTGAAATTTAGATTGTATTGCTTATAAGTTTGAAAAGACTATACCTATTTATCAAACTTCAACATTTATTTAAATTAACTTAGAATGTCTTTCTTACCATTGACAATCATGCCCATAGTTTAGAGTTAGTGTTTTATTACAGTATCTTTCAGGATAATAAGATATCCTCTTTAAAAAAAAAAAAATTAATAAAGACTTTGGAAGTTATGCTTGTTCTTGCCATCTGCTAAGTCTATCTGGCAGTGTAGTGAATGGAAATGGCAGCAAAATGTTGGAATTAGACCGATCTGGATGGGAATCCTAGCTCACAGCCAACAGAGGTTACCACTTGGCCTCTGGTTCAGCCTGTTTAATTCCTAAACTTGTGTTTACCTTGGCCTCTGGTACTGTCAACATGTGGGCTCATTTTATTGGCTGTCTCTTTAGGTATGTACCCTTCTGACCATCTATTCCTTGCTGTAGCTCATGACTTAGTGCAGCCATGATTTTTGCTCATGAATCTTTTCTAGGAACTTGAATTAAATGTGCTAAAAGTTTTTGTTCCTGGCTCTTCAGTTTATAATCATGCTGAAAAAATGTTTGTTTGGAAAGATTAGCAATGTGCTAAGGAAATTAAAGTATTTATATTAAAGTATCAAAGTATTTATATTATATAAACATTAGTTCAGGCAGAAGAGAACATGATTCAGATTAAAATTTTTCAGGCTCTGAAAGTGTTTTATTTCCTTTAACCTTCTTAAAAAGTTAATTTCAGATCACAATGCTTCTCCCAAATATAATTTGAAATGTTTGAAGTTATATTAATAATAGCTGGTAGCCTGGTGTATTAGAAGAATTAGTATGACATCACTAATATGCTATTACTAATATAACAGATATTACATTTATGAGGCTTAATCAAAAAAGTAGCTAGATGGATTGGATAGAAAAATGAGGTAAAGGCATCTATGGAAGTCTCTCAAATCAGCTAATCCATGCATCTCATTAAGATCTCTGTGGTGCTTACAATGTTGGGAGCAAGGACAGGCATTGGATGGATTGCAGTTAATCCACTAAAGACAAAGCAAATAGAAAAATTGATATATCCCTCAGGGTGGCCATTAGGCCTCCTAGATAAAATCTATCAAAAGGAAGCTATCTGGCATATTTTTTCTCAGCCTCCTTATACCTCTACAGTGTTTACATTGAGAATAAGGCAAAGAAAGCCTTATAATACAGGGAATTATATACAAAGATAAAGATTCAGAAAATTACAACTAAGATAACATGATATTTTAGTAGTATAATATTTTTGGATGGATGTGAGAAACTGATTGAAGACAGTTCTCTGACAGTTATTTTTATTTAGTTTATCCACATCTTATGCACAGGCTTTGGACAAAATTCATGTTGACATGTTTAAGAGCACTAGGATATAAAATACTGGCTGTAGCATTTATTACTTGGACAAGTCAACAAATTCTGGCACTTTTCACTGTTCCTCATTGCCTAAGTAAATTGTAGTAAAGTTGATAAAATAATAACTCAGCATAGGGATATTTCTCTGAAGGATAGATCATCTGAAGTTGAACACTTCCGCCACTATGCATTTTTATTGAAGTTTTTAAAAAATAATATTTTTGGAGTAAAACCGAATACATAAAATATTTCTCTCATATCTATACTTTTATACATATACACATGCATACATATACATACATATATATCCTTTAGGAGAATTATTTTTCAATATGTTATTTAAGGACACCTGTTTTTAAAATTAGTTTATTAAGCTATGATTGATGTACATAAAGCTGTACTTATTTAATGTATACAATTTGATGCATTTGAAAATAAGTATACATCTATGAAACCATCACCAGACTATGCCATAAGCATACCCATCAGCTCCAAAATTTTCCTACTGACTTCTTTTATTATTATTGTTACTATTATTATTATTTGTGTAATAAGAATACAACATAAGATCTACCTTGTTGGAAAATTTTAAAATATGCGACAGTTTTGTTAACTATAGGAACTGTGCCATACAATAGATCTCTAGGGCTTATATAACCAAAACTCTGTACCATTGGTAATACCTCCCTGTTTCCCGCCTCCTTTCAGCCCTAAGCAACCACCATTCTGCTCTCTGCTTCTATGGTTTGACTATTTTAGATTCTTATATAAGTGATATTGTGTAGTATTTTTATTTCTCTGTCTGCTTATTTCACTTAGCATAATGTCTTCTGGGTTTATCCATGTTGTTGCAAAAGACAGGATATCTTTTTCTTTTAAAGTTGATTAGTTTATATATGTATAAACATTTTGGTATCCATTCATCCATCAATGAGCATTTAGGTTGCTTTCATGTATTAGCTATTGTGACTAATGCTGCAATGAACAAGGAGAGCAGATATCTCTTCAAGAACCTTGTTTCAATTCCTTTGGATATAAATCCAGAAATGAAATTGCTGAATCATTAGGCAGTTCTGTTTTAAATTTTTTGAAGAATTTCCATATTATTTTTCTTAGTGATTGCACCAATTTACATTTCCATTAACAGCATACAAGTGTTCTCTTTTCTATACATTCTTGCCAAAACTTATTTGCTTTTAAAATTTTTTTATAATAGCTGTCCTAACAGATGTGAGGTAATATCTCATTGTAGTTTTGATTTGCATTTCTATAACTATTAACAATGTTGAGCACTTTGTCACGTACCTATTGACCATTTGTGTATCTTCTTTGGAGAAATGTCAATTCAGTTCCTCTGCCAATTTCTAAATCAGGTTTTTTTTTGTTTGTTTTTGGTTTTGCTATTGAGTTGTAAGAGTTCCTAATATATTTTAGATATTAGCCCTTTGTCTGATATACGGTTTTCTCCTATTCCGTAGGTTGATCTTTGATTTTATTAACTGTTTCTTTTGTGTGCAGAAGCTTTTTAGTTTGATGTAGTCTCATTGCATTGTTTTTGCTTTAGTTGTCTGTGCTTTTGGTGTCATATTTAAGAAATCATTGCTAATATCAATGTAAAGAAGGTTTTCCCCTCTTCTAGAAATTTTGTGGATTCAGGTCTTACGTTTAAGTCTTTAATCCCTTTTGAGTTAATGTTTGTTTGTAAAATAAGGTTTCACTTTCATTCTTTTGCATTTATATACCTAGTTTCTTAGCACCATTTATTGAAGAGACTATTCTTTATGTACTCTTGGCACTAATGTCAAAGACCAGTTGACCAAATAGGCATAGGATTGTTTCTGGCTCTCTATTCCACTCTTTTGGTCTATATGTCTATATTTATCTAATATTAAATTGTTTTGATTACTTTAGCTTTGTAAAATAATTTGAAATCAGGAAATGTGACACCTCCAGTTTTTTCTTCTTATTCAAAATTGCTTTAGATATTCAAAGTCTTTTGTGGCTCCATATGAATTTTAGGATTACTTTTCTATTTATTTAAAAAATGCCATCAAGATTTTGATAGAGATTGCACTGAATCTGTAGGTCAGTTTGGATAGTATGGACATTTTAGCAATTCTTCTAATTCATAAACATGAGAGTTAAAAAATATATTTATGTCTAATTTATTTCATTAGTGTTTTATAGTTTTCAGTGTATGGATCTTTCATCTCGAGTTAAGGTTTTTCCTGTGTTTCATTTTTTTAGCTATTTAAATGGAATTGTTTTCATAATTTCCTTTTTAAGTAGATTGTTGTTGCTTAATAGAAATCAACTGATTTTTAAATTTTGATTTTGTATCCTGTAACTCTATTAAGTTCACATATTAATTCTAACACTTGTGTGTATGTAATTTTTAATATTTACTGTATGTAAGATCATATAAGATTTCTGTTGGGTGACCTTCCTATTGTTTAATGTAGAGTACTGAAGTATCCCCCTATTACTGTATTTTGGTTTATTTCTCCCTTCAGATCTGTAAATATTTGCTTTATATATTTAGATGCTTTTATATTTGGTGTATATATTTTCATAATTGATATATTTTCCTCTTGAATTGACATTTTTATTATTATGTAATGACTTTGTCTCTTGTGACCATTTTTTATTTAAAGTCTGTTATAAGTATATGTTTGATATAAGTATAGCCATCCCTGCTCTCTTTGGTTACCATTTTATGGAATATGTTTTTTCATTTTTTCACTTTCAGCCTATGTTTGTCGTTAAATCTAAAGTGAGTCTCTGATATACAGGTTATCACTGAATCTTCTTTTAAATTTATTCAGCTGCTCTGTATCTTTCATTCATGAGATTCATCTATTTAGACTTAAAGTAATTACTTACTATTGCCATTTTGATCATTGGTTTCTGTTTTGCAATTCTTGTGCTCCTTTCTCTTGCTGTTGTCCTTTGTGATTTTTTCTTTTTCTTTTTTCTTTTTTTCTTTTTTTTTTTTGTGGTGATATGCTTTGATTCTTTCCTCTTTATCATTTTTGTATCTAAGGTAGATTTTTTTTTCTGAGTTGCCATAAGACTTGCATAAAACTTCTTATAGTTATACAAGCCTTTTTAAGATGGTAACAACTTAACTTGAATAGCATATAAAAACTCTACACCTTTACTTCCCACTCTCTACTTTATGTTATTGATTTAACATTTATGTTATTGATTTCAACATTTACTTCTTTTAATGTGTATTATTTAACAAACTTTTATGGTTATAGTTATTCTTAATACTTTATCTTTTAACTTTTATATTAGGGTTAAGGTGGTTTACATACTGCTATTACTATTTTACATCATTCTGTTTATTTTTTCCTACAGATTTACCTTTACCAGTTAGATCTTTTTATATTTTTTTATGTTGCTGTTTAACATTCTTTCATTTCATATTGAAGAACTACCTTTAGCATTTCTTGTAAGGCTTGGTGCCAGGTCTGTGGGTGGGCTCATTCTCCAATCCATGGAAGAACTTGCAACCAAGAGTACCTCTCTCAGCACTATACTGTGCTGAATTGAGGGTGGGCTGATGCAGATAAAGTGTAACAGTTCTTCTTACTCTTTCTGATGAATCTTTTCATGTTTCTGTGCTTCACCAGGGTACTGTAACCTCTCAGTTTGATTCAGGATCTCTCATAAAGGTATTTTTATCTATAAATGGTTGTTAAATTGGTGTTTCTATGAGATATGAAGCTTGAGACCTCCTATTTTACAATCTTGTTGATGTTACTCCTACGAGGACAACTATTTTTAAGGGTTGTTATGTTTGTTCTCAGTGTACAGAGAGAACAATATAAAAGTGATTTTTCTAATAATAATGATACAAAAAATTTTCCCTCAAAATTAATCTAACAACAAAAACCTTGCCAATGATCTTATCACTTACTATATTTTATTGAATTTACTTCTTTTCTTTCTCCTCATCTGATGGCAGGAACCATGTTTTACTGAAAACAACAAGAGAAATAATGGGATATTACATACAAGGCAACAGTGATTCAATTAATAGTTAAATTCATATTAGAAACTATGGAGGCCTAAAGCCCATTGGTTTATTTTTTCTACTGTATTTATAAACCATATAATTCTTTCAAGCCAAAATTATTACATTGTCTTCTAAGGTTTGTAATATATGGATGTAATATATTTGTATCAACTATAAAATAAAGAATGATGGGGCCATATGGTACTATAGAGTTATAAGATTTGTATGTATTACATTAGGTAGGATAATATTAATGGTAAGTGGACTGCAAAGAGTTAAGGATGTATATTACAATCCTTAGGACAACTAAAAGATAATTAAAAACAGGATAGCTAAAACATAAATAGGGAAATTAGAATGGAATTCTAAAAAAATGCTCAAGTAAATAAAAAGGCATTCATTAAAAGAGAACCAGAGGAAAAAATGGAAGAAATAAATAGAAAAATATTAAATTATATACACAATCCAACCATATAAATAATTATATCATGTAATAATCATTTAAGCACTCCAACTAAAGGCAGAAATTGTTAGAATTTATAAAAAGATCAAAATCTAAAAATGTGCTATGTCATACATTTAAAATATAAAAACAGTTTAGCAGGCAGAGAAACTCTAAGATATCCCCTACTCCCATCATGATCCCTGCCTCCTGATGTTTTTTCATGCCCTTGTATAATCTTCTCCCCTTGGGTGTGGGCACAGCCTATAACTTGGTTCAAACCCATGGAATATGGCAAAGGTAGTCGACTAGATTCATGTTTATATGTACACTATCACTTTACATAAGATTTTAATGTTTATCTTGTTAGGAGACTCTATTTCCTTTGCTGACTTTAAAGAAACCTGCTGCCATGTTGTGAGTAGCCATTGAGGGTAATACAGTATAGACCTTAGAACAGCCTCTGGCCTACAGCCATCAAAAAACTGAAACCCTCAGTCCTACAGCCTGAAAATAAATAAATAAATAAATTCTGCCCCAAACCACATGAGCTTGAAATGAAATCTTTCCCCAGTGAACTTCTGATGAGGACTCAACCCTTGCTGACATCCTATGGCTGATTTGCAGAGGATCAAGCTAAGCTATGCCTAGACACCCACCTCAAAGAAAGTATGAGATGATAAATTTCTGCTGTTTTAAGCTGCCGCATTTGTGGTAGGAATGTTATACAGTAATAGATAACTAATCCAGGTTTTGATATCTAGAAATGAGTGTATTAGATTTCTAGGGCTATAGTAACAAGGTATAGTAAACTGAGTGGCTTAAGCTACAGAAATTTATTATCTCATAGTTGTGGAAGTTACCAGTCCAAGATTAAGATGTTGGCAGGGTGCTTCCTTCTGAGGGCTGTTCCTTGCCTCTCTCCTAGTGGGCTACTGACAATTTTTGGCATTCTTTGGCTTGCAGATACATCACTCATATTTACGCTTTCATCTTTATATGATGTTCTCTTTATGTGCATGTCTGTCTTCATGTCCAAATTTTACTTTTTTATTGAGGCCATCATAATGGATTAGAGCCCACCCTGATGATCTCATCCTAACTTGATCATCTGCAAAGGCCTTATTTCCAAAAAAGGTCACATTCACAAGTACTCGGGATGAGGACTTCAATGTCTTTTTAGGGGACATGAGTCAATTCATAATTATTGTTATGCTGTTACAAAGCCTAAAAATGTGGAATTGGCTTTGGATTCAAGCAGCAGGGAGACTGGAAAAAATTGAGGATATGAGAAAGCCTAAATTACCTTGGACACTTAGTGGAAATCTGGACTTTGAGAACACTTCCAGTGAGGGCTTCAAAAGAAGTGAGGAACATGTTTTTGGAAACTTGTAGAAGGGAGAATCCATGTTACTTAGTGGCAGAAAGCTTAGGAAAATTTCCTCTGTAGTTATATGGAAAGAAAAATATAAGTAATGAAATCGGTTATTTAGATAAGAACATATCCAAATAAAGTACCGAAGGTACTGACTGTTGCTGCTTATAGCAAAATGTAAGAAGTGAGAGATAAATTGAAGAAAGAATCATTAAGCAAAAAGAAAGAACCAGGACTACATACTTTAAAAAAGTAATCTCTTAAGGTGGCGAAAGAGTTTACAATTAATGACTTCTGAGCAGAGTCAACAGCCATCAGGAAAGAGATACTCTTGCCTTAACTTGAAAAGGATAAGCTTGAAATTACTGGTACCTGCCACATGGAGAGAGCCTGTCCATAAAGTAAGACAGCACAATCAAAAGAGAACTGTGAGATAAAGAATTGATCAATGATAAAATAATTAAATTCTTGAATTTAGCCAGAATAGTTCTATCTGTGCATTTGTGAATCAGCAATAACATTTTATTTGTCTAAACTAGTGTGGGCTGTGTATTTGTCATGTTCGAATTAGGAGTAGGGTAGCTAAAATTAAACAAACAAATAAAAAAATCAAGAGACCAATGAAAATCATAATTAAAACTAAAACAAAGAATAAAGCTGTATGTGTATAGGATGATTAAAAAAATGGTATAGTACTAAACAAATATCATAATCTGCAATTTTTTGCCCAGCACAATATTGTTAGAAATAGAATAATTATAACTAGAGCTAACATACAACTTTCTTTCCTGAGAGTAAAGGGAAGACTTAAGTCATTAGAGAAATTCTGGCAATATTCTCAAATCCTCAAAGTTTGAACAAAGGCCCAAGACATGGGAGGACCATGTACAGGATGGGAACTGCAGCACTTGGTTTGTAGATCTTTGCCTACTGATATTTTAATACTATCGTAGTACTATTGGAAGACACAAGTCATTTCTCTTTATACAATTTTTGTCTGTATTAGTCTTGAATATTGGCATTAATCAAGTTCTATTATAAATGAATGACTCCAAACTGAAATGAGAGGATTAAGAGTAGGCTCTAGGAGAGAAAGACAATGACTTTTCCATAATATAATTGTAAAAGAAGGGCAATGTAAAACTGGACATGCTGAAGAAGAGCCAGTAACTTGAGTCTTGCAATGAATATTGAATGTTTTAGAATTTTCCAATCAAGCTGAATTAACTTCCTTGGAAATTTCTCTTTCTTAAAGCCAAACTTTACTTTCAAGAAGAACATCCCCCCACCCCCCTGACCTTGAAATTGCATGACAATTGGTTATATCTCCAGTGGTAGATCCGCGGTACATGGTCATCAGAAACCGTCCCAACCATGAGGTGAATAGGCTGTTACTAAATGCAGCACACAGCGTCAACACCTGGTCCAGCCTGTGCTGAATTTTATTTCTGAATTTTTATCTCTGTGTTTGGTTTTTAGTTCTATGTGTGCACACAGAGAGGTCTCATTAATAACTTGATTTCATGTGGAAAAGCTTTAATGAAAACTATTTTTTTTTGTAGTACTATAATAGAAGGTCATACAGTATTCAGTATACAGTGTCTCCTTCCCTGTACCTCCAGCTCCTAGAAATACTTTAACTCCATTAGATTGTCCCTCTTTAAAGAAATAGAGATTGGCTATGAAAATAGATATATAACATAAAACTAACAAATTATCATAGGATTCAATGAGTGTTTATAATTTAAAAATGATAGTTTTATTTAAAACATTAGATTTATTATTTAGAAAGAAAAATTTAAAAGCCTATAATAACCCATTTTAGTCTAGTGTCTTTAACAAAACCCTGATTTTCTGTCATGTTATTTCTAAGAAATATTATTTAGCTTGCTATTCTGTGAAAGATTTGCAATATCTTTTTATTTAATATCTTGCTGCTTTTTATTATAAAATTGTGGCATTTTTAGCTTAATAAAGAAAATTAAAGAAAAAAAAAAAACACAAGGAAAGTCATTATCCTAGGTTGGAGTTAATACTATCTCTGCTATTCAAAGGCAGGAAGTAATCAGGTGTTAGCTTGCAGCCAAAGAAATCGTTTTATTTATAATGGATGGAAACAAAAGCCAAACGCAGATAATGCATTAGGACTTAAAAGAAGCACAAGGAGAAAAGAATAGGATCATTCTCACTAGTAGCTTTTTACTTTCATTTGACATATTTTAAATATTGTACTTCTAAATTATAGCAGATAGATATATTATAGGCTATCTATCAATCAGTATATTGATAAAGCATGTCAAGATTCCCAATCTGATAAAATATCCTATTTGTCCTGTGCTAAATGTTGAATTTTATTTTACCCAAATTAGAGTATAAGTATTTCCAGCTTCTAAAAGAAACTAGGTCTCTTTACCTTGTTTATTCGATAAATATTCATTAACTGCATATTATTTTTTGGATTATATTCTATATGCCAAATATATAATAGTGAATAAAGTAGAAAAACCCACTGTACTAATTGAGCCTGATTGTAATGTTTCCAAATACAACCAATTTGCTAAATAGTTTAAGTCTCAATTAAAAAGTATTTAAGGCATTGTATCTCACTCATTGGCTCAAAATCAGTTATTTTTGCTGTTGCCCTAAAATTGTTAAACAAATTGTTGCCCAGATTTTGACTATTTTTTTCTTTTAATCTTTGAACTGGCATATGGACTTTTAATCTAAATCTTTTGGTATGTTTTGCATTATTATTCTCTCTACTCTCTACTCCTTTCCTCCTGGACTCAACTACTTGACCATTTGAGTTCTAGGCCTCATTTATTCAAAACCACATGTTTCAATCCTGTTTAATGGAATGAATTTCTTTCAAAAAAGAAAATATAGTGTCATACATCAAATAAGAGATGCTCTGCTATTCCCATATTATAGGTAAAAAAAATCTGAAATTCTGATTCTTTAAGTAGTTTGAGCTAGGTCATGTAGTTAGAAAGAAAAATTGTTAGAATTTAGACTCAGGACGTTTTAGTATTAAATTCTGTGCCCTTTCTCTTACACTTCTATAGTTGAGGTGCACATAAATTATTGTAGAGATTTTCTAGCCCTGATTTCTGGACCTTCTGAATATTCCCAACTGGTTGCTTGCAAATTTAAAAATTGAAGGGATGTCAGTCTATAGAAACAAAACTAAAGCTAACAAAAATGTATAAGAGCTGCATGAGGAAAGTAAAAACCTCTAATGAAAGAAAGAACTAAATAAACGAGAGATATTACATTTCATGGATAGGAAGACTCAGTATTGTCAAGACTGAGTTCTTCACAACTTGATTTATAGATTCAGTGCAATCTCAGTCAAAATTCCAGCAAGTTTGTTCACGGATATTGGGAAAATAATTATAAAGTTTATATGGAGAGGGAAAAGACCCAGAATAGCCAACTCAATATTGGACAAGAAGGACAAAGTTGGAGGATTAACTCTATCCAACTTCAAGACTTACTATAATGTTACAGCAATCAAGACTGTGTGATATTAGCAAATTAATAGATGAATATATATCAATGGAACAAAATAGAGAGCATGGAAACAGACCCATATAAGAATAGCCAACCAATCTTTGTCAAAGGGACAAAGGCAATACAATGGTGGAAAGATAGCCTTTACAACAAATGATATTGGGATAACTGGACATACACATGCAAAAAATAAACTAGACACAGTCCTTACACTTTTGAAAAAAATAACAATATGAATTATAGACCTGAATGTAAAATGAATAACTAAAAAATTCATGGAAGAAAGCATAGAAAAAAATCTAGACAATCTTGGGTTTGGTGATGGCTTTTCCTGTATAATGCCAAGGGCAGAATGCATGAAAAAAGTAATTGATAAACTGGACTTCATTAACATTATAAACTGGTATGCGAAAGACAATGTCAAGAGAATTAGCAGACAAGCCACAGACAAGGGGAAAAATTTGCAAAAGACACATCAGTAAAGGACTGTTATCCAATACATACAAAGAACTCTTAAAAATCAACAATAAGAAAACAGCTTGATGAAAAGTAAGCCAAAGACCTGAACAGACATTTTACAAAATAAGATCTATAAATGGCAAACAATATGAAATAAGTGAAATAATACATAGTAATAATATGAAAAGATTCTCAACATCATGTTGTTATTAGAGATTTGCAAATTAAAACAACAATGAAATACCACTACACACTTATAAGAATGGTGAAAACCCAAACAATGAGATAACAACAAATCCTGGCAAGAATATAAAGCAACAAGAGCTCTCATTCCTTGCTGGTGGGAAAACAAAAGGGAGCAGCCACTTTGGGCAGCAGTTTGGCAGTCTTACAAACCTGAACATACTCTTACCATACAATTCAGCTGTCATTCTCATTGTTATTTACCCAAATGAATTGAAAATTTATGTATACACAAAATCCCGCACATGAATGTTTATAGCAGCTTTATGTATTATTGTCAAAACTTGAAAGAAATCAACATGCATTTCTGTAGGTGGATACATAAACTATGGTACATCTTGCCAAGGGAATATTATTCAGTGCTAAAAAAATGAGCTATAAAGCCATGAAAGATATGGAAGAAACTTAAAAGCATAGTACTAAATGAAAGAAGCCAATCTGAAAAGACTAAATAAAGTGTGGCTCAGATATATAACATCTGGAAAAGACAAAGCTATGGAAACAGAACAAAGACCAAGGAAAATAGACAGAAAACAGAGAATTTTAAGGGAGCGGAAATATTATGTATAATACAACAATGGTGGATACATGTCAACCGTTAAGGTCAACTGTAGACTTCGAGTCATGATGGTGTGTCAATGTAGGTTAATCGATTATAACAAATGTTCCACTTTGGTGAGGGGTGTTAATAATGACATAGGTTGTGTGGGCGTGGGGAGCAGGGGTTATAAGTAAACTCCTCGGTTTTACTGTGAGTCTAAAATGTTTCTAAAAAATAAATCTATTAAAAAACAAAACAAGAATATGGTATTTAAAAAAAACACATTAGTACAAAATACTCTCCAAGAGGTTTTCTGCAATAAAAACAGCATAGAAACAAACAAAAAACCCAATACACATTGGTCTACAGTTGATCTTCTTTCTTAAAAAATTGCGTTGTCATTTCAGCATTTTAATGTGTGAACTCAACTGAGATTAGACAAAAATTTGGCATCTATTTTAGGAAATTGTTAAAATCAGTGTGCACTTGGTTTTAGAATGACAATAATGATATAAATGTCTGCATCAAAGATATATCCAAACTATTATAGAATACTTACAATATATGATTAAAAGAAAGCCAGAAAAGATAGATGATAAAAGCATAAAGAAAAAAACTATAATAAAGATATCTGTTGTTATAATATAAAAGTTTTATTATATTTAGAAGCTAGAGAGAAGAATATAGTGGTGGCTTATATATGTGACATGAAAAAAAATATATCAGTTCCTTTATATGAATTAAGTAAAAGTTATTTATTTTGAAATTGTTTCATCAAGTGGTCCAAACAGTGAAAACATTTTGTTTAAACTTTTCAATTGGATCTTCCCCCCACCAGCTTTATTGAGATGTAATTGACATATACTGTTGTGTAAATTTAAGGTGTACAACATGTTGATTTGATACACTTATATAATGCAATATGATTACCACTATAGTGTGTGCTAACACCTCCATCACATCACATAATTACCATCATGAGAACATTGAAGATGTACTCTCTTAACAACTTTCAGATATATAATATAGTATTGTTAACTCTAATCACAATGCTGTGCATTAGATACCCAGAACTTATTCATCTTCTAGCCAGAAGTTTATACTCTTTGACCAACATCTCTTCATTTCCCTAGCCCCTGGTAATCATCATTCTACTCTGTTTCTACAAGTTTGGCTTTTTAGCTCCACATACCATACAGTATTTGTCTTTCTTTTTCTGATTTATTTTACTTATCGTAATGCCCTAAAGGTCCATTATGTCATTGCAAATGGCTGGCTTTCCTTCTTTCTCATGGATATATATATATCCATGGGGCAAATATTGTGATTTTCAATAGAAATATGCCTCAGAGAGCCAGTAGCTTTTCAAACAATTTCTGAGAGCCAATAGATAGTGATGACTATAGTGTGGTCACATTTTACTATATTTTGTGGTCTGAATGATCAATTAGCGTGTATTGTGATTTATACAGTGTAGTAGAGGAGGCCAGGTCTGTCCAGGGAGCTTTTCTGCATGGCAAAGATCTACTGAACTTGGTCTCATTATCCCTAAAAACCTCCAGATATCACAAAGATTTTTTCTCTCATGTCAGCGATAAAGCCCTGACACAGAGAGTTTGAGTGAATTGCTCAAGGCCACATAATAAACAAGCAGTAAAGTCAGAGTTTGAGTCCAGTTCCATCTGACTACAGTTATCCCAAGTTTACAAGTTATAAAAGATCCACAAATTGAAGAATATTAGCATCTAAGGGCCAGTCACAACACAAATATAATGAGATGTTTTTCATAAGTTACACAAAAACATCTATGGGAGTGATTATCAAACTGTTTTATGGATTCCTATGGTTTCAGTGATGAATCTTCCAACAAACAATAAGGAATTCAGCTTCCTGAGAAAACAGTTCATCTTTTCATATATGGCATGCTGGGTGCTTTTGAACAATTATGTTTGAAAAATAGAATGAATTCCACTATATATAATTTGAAAACCACTGGTATAGCTTGGAGGAGAAAAATTGACATTTCAAAGTAAAAAAATATTGGATTAAACAGGGGAAGAAAGCTTTCTGAATATGTTATATAATTTTCAAAGTTCACTTTCAACACACAATGCCAAATGAAATTTCAAATGAAATCCTTAAGATGGACCAGAATTGAGAACAAGGAAAGAACATTGCTAAGCTGCAAGTAGATGCGCTGTGGGCATTATTGCTCATGCTACAGACAATGCTTTCCTTTTAGTAAGAATAATAACGACTACAGATATCAGTAGTTATGTGTTTGGGAAACATTACCAAAGTGACTTTGAGGAAGTGATTTGAAAGAGAATACTACGTCCACGTGAAGTGCTGCGAGCCAAGAAAAGTAGAGTCTAGGAGAACCATATCATTAAAGCTGGCTGAAGGACTTTGACATAGCTAATCTGAAAAGACAGTCTAATAGAGCCAGCTAAGTATTTCTTGCTTATACTTTCTCTGGGACTTTGGGACATTTTGAATTTTCATCTATGTGACATGTGAGTTCATACTGGTCAGAGCTAGTTAGCATTCCAAATAATACATTATTTACGTATTTTAATTTATAGATGAATTAACTGATGATTAAATAGGTTCTGGAAGATTAAGGATGAAGGTAATATGTGCACACTCTGCAGTATGTGCATTTGTTAAGGCCATTATCTTTTAGAGGTAATAGAATAAAATATAGTTTGCAGGTCAAAATTTCTAACCCAACACAATATTTGTGTTGTATACCTAAGAATGAGAAAAATTGGCTGATTAAATCACATTTCACTTTGTGTTTTGTGACCAGTTATTATAATCATTATTTACATTTCCAAATAGACTTTAAAAAAATAACAGGTTATTATAGCAAGTGACAAAATATGATTTAGTTTATTCCTGCTAAATCGTGAGCCTCTCAAGATCTTAGACAATGTCTTATTTATCTTTGCCCTGACTCCGGCATTGTCCCTGGCACAGAATAGTCACTCAATTTTTTTTTTTTTTTGCTGAAATATGTCAGCAATATATAGACACACATATTAGCCTTTCATAAATTTAGTGAGTGGAAATAAAGCCCATCAAAATGGTGTCAGTTAATTAGGTTAATGACCTTGTATATGTGGAGTGCAGTAAGAAAATTAAAGGCAGATCAGGCTTTGAAGTTAGACATTTCTTGGGTTAAAATTCTTACTCTGCTATTTATTGGCTTTGAAATATTGGGCTAATTACTTCATCTTGAAGCTTTAGTTTTGTTTTTTGTTTTTTTTTTTTCATCCATAAAATAGGATAAAATAAGACCAGTCTCATAGGATTGGTGAGATAATAAGTACTATATTATAATAATGTTCATAAAACAGTATCCTCCTGTTAATCATAATTTAAGAAAATGAGTGTTAAAATCCTCAAAGGCTGGTATAAGAGATTCTTTGGCTTAAATATGTTTGCATATTTATCCTACATAATGTTGTGACTTAACTCCTTTTGCTTCACATTTTCCCTAAAGCCAATTTCACACTTTGTAAAGTTCTCCCTAAACACAAAAGAATATTTAAAAACTCAAAAGGACAATTGATATTTTACTTATGTTGTCAGGGGAGGATAAAGAAAAGAATCATATGGCAGTCTGCACAATATAATTTCAAAAACAACAACAAAATCCCAAAACAACAATAACCCTTTAGCCATTCTGTTTTCTCTGGCTTTCTTCTACTGACTCTCAAAATTCTTCAACTTCTCCAGTCAAGTTTCTTCCAACCTCTCTCCCCACTCCCCAAATATGTTTCAAAATCACTTCAGCTCAACAGCATACAAAAAAAGAAAACTATGCAAAATAAACTAGACCACCTACTGTTCCTCAGGAGACTCCTCAGGCAATGGTAGTGGTGAAGATGAGGGAAGAAAGGGGTCTTCATCTTTTTGTACAAATAAACAGTTTCTAAAAGGTAAATACACGGATGACAGAGACTGGTAATTGATTCCCAGAAACAATTCTCACCTTTCTCCTTCATGACAGAGCACAACTTGAACAACTCAATGCAGTAGCTCTGCTTTTACCAAAAGCATCCCTGAGTGATAGTCAGGTCCATGGATGCCCAGCCAATGGTGACATTTACAATCCTGTGTTACAGCTGTTGTGGCATTGAGACTAAGTGCAGGCCAATGGAATTCATATGGAAGTGAACATGAGAAATCTTGATCAGAAGAAGAATAGAGGCAAAGAAAGATATCAATGGTTATAATAAAATAATTTTTAAGCTAGGCCTTGGAGAGATTTAGATCTCATAGGAAGAGTGATACCAAAACAAGAGGAGAAAGCTAGAACTGTAGAATGGTTTGTTTTATTTTGGCATCTAGAATGAGGAAAGTCTAAATCATAGTAGTGATCTCAACAAGCTGAGTTACATTTGGGGCAATCCTGCACCAAGAATGCTTCACTCAGAGCAGCGCAACCCCTGCCATAATGAAATGATAATGAGAAAACATATATGCAAATGAAACCCCCATTAATGAAAAATTGGTCCTCATGGTTCTAGTTGTTTCTACTTTTCAGGAAGTTCTGGGAGGAGTTTGTGCCACGAAGAATTGAAGTCAGAGAAGGGAAGTGTTTGACTTATGTATATAAGATTTTAATCTTGAATTTATGGGTTGGGAGAGTTTCTGAGTTCTGCAGGTCTGGTCAGGTCAGGTCAGGGGAGATGAAAACCAGTGTAGCTATACTAGTTGGACTTGTCAGTATTGCTGCTTGGGAGAACATCCAGACTCTAGAAACCAAGGGCTGAGCAAAAGCAGAGGCTTCTCATGTCCTATGAAGCTTAGCCTGGGGTTCAAGGCAATCCAGGCTCCCCTTTCATGGTTGTGTTTCCTGTGTTGCCAGCAACTCTGAGGGGTGGATGATAAGGGGTGGTGTGGGCAGGAGGAGCACCACAGGGAATTAACAACTAGAAGATCAAGCAGGGTTCACGCATATGTGGGCAAGCTACAACACAATTACAGAAATACTTATTCAAAATGCTCTTAACTTCCCTCTGTAATAGTCAAGGTAACACTGCATGCTGAAACAGATGCACTCCAATGTATCTGGTTTATCACAGGACAAGTTAATTTTGCATTCATGTGAAGTCCTGTTGGAGATGGCATGGACAGTGGGAAAGGTTGTAGGATGGACGAAACGGGGTGGTGATGAGCTCTGCAATCAGATTGCCTGGGTTCAAATTCCTGCTCACCATAGACTAATTCTGTGATCTCAGTTAATCTTGCAATGCTTTGGTTGTCTAATTTGTAAAAGTAATAATTTTACATTGTAAAGTCAGAAAAATACAAATTAAATAGCAATGGGATAATAATAGTTCATAGAAATGCAAATATTAAATGAGATAATTCATGAAAAAGACAATACTATAACTGACACATAATAAACATTCAACACATGCTAGCTGTTATAATTTTTATTAGAATAGTAGAATAGATAATTGGATTTTTTAAGCTTTCTCTATGATGTCAATATTTCCATATTTTTATTATCTATTACTTAACTCTGATTGTAGGAAGGAATTACTCTATCTTAAATTAAAATAATGTCCAAGAATAAATTTTTAACAACTCATATGTTTATGCCTACTTCTATGACAGCCCCTTCTGTCCTTCCTACTTCCTAATCAGTGACACACAGTATGAAGATTCTCTTGGGGAAAATAGAGAAGGAACATTAATTAACAATACAATTATAATATTTCACTTACTCTTTCTACCAGGCAGGCATCCTCCTCCTCACTTCTCACACTGTAAGCTATAATTTCATTTCTCTTGATAGTGATCTTAATGATATTTTGCTAATAGGCACATGTTCAGGGATAGGGATAAACTTTTATTCAATTTAATTTGACAAATATTTATTAAGACCTACTATGTGTTAAGTACTATTTTAGAAACACTTTAGTGAACAAAGCAATAATTGCTCAATAATAAGCAATATGATATAAAAAATAAGTAAATTATGTAATATGCTAGGAGATAATATAGACAAAGGAATGAAGTAAACATAAAATAAGGTAAAGAGAATGTAAAGTAAAGAATGGAAGTTGGTTGCAATTTCACATAAAGTGAGTTTGGGCCTCACTGAGAAGTTGGTAGTTGAGTGAAGACTTGAAGAAGGTAAGAGGGTTACCCAGACAGATCACTGATAGAAGAGGGTTCCTGACAGAGA
>NW_006442107.1:19607227-19611907 GCF_000325575.1 Pteropus alecto | reverse complement strand
TCCCTACAAGGTTATTAAATGAGTTCAAGGTCTACCAGGTCACTGAAACCCTTGTGGTAGATCTGGAGATACATTGCCCAGTTCCTCCTTCAAGAAAGAACTTGCTGCCCAATGTGGAAAGTGGTGAGCAGACAAACATCAGCTGTCTGCTCTTTCAGGGTTGACTTCAGCTAGAGAGCTGGCTTGCCCAACATTGCGTCCTTCCCAGGCTATCCTGTATCCAGCCACCGAGGGGTATAAAAGCCCATCCATTTTGGCTCAGAGAGAGACAAAATGATGGGCTCCCTAACAGGTTGGCTGAGGCTTTGTAGGGCTTGCATTGCAATTCATCATTTTCCTCTCTTCAGTCCTGCTTCTCCACCGTTTCTTTCACAAGGTTTGATCTTCCGGAAAATCCAATCTGTGACATCAAATTAATGTTGTTATAAGTTGTTGCAACACGAATTAGCTCTAAAATTTTATATGCCTTTCTCTTGGGTATTTTCAAAAGTGAAATTACTGAATTGTAGCTATGTATCTGCCTAGTAGATAGGACCAGTTTTTTAATCATTGCATCAATTTACACTCCTACATGCAGTGTATGAGAATTCTGCTTGCTTTGCATCCTTGCCAACACTGAATAACCTCTTTTTTTTTTCCTTCTGTTTTTTTTTTTAGCTGTTCTGTTGGGGTGTACTGGTGTCATATTGTAGTTTTAATTTGTATTCCCTGAAGACTAATGAAGTTAAAAATTTTAATATATTTATTGACCATTTATCATCTCTTAAAAAAGTTTCCATTTAATTCTTTGCCCATTCTTTTTTCCTGTCAGGTTTGTTGTCTTTTTCTCAATGCTTTTAGGAGTTATTACATATTCTGAATGTAAGTTCTCTAATATATGGGTTAGAAATATATTCTGGTTTGTTTTACGGTTTGCCTTATTTCTCCCTTTATGTTGTCTTTTGTTGAATACAAGTTCCGAATCTCAATATAGTACAATTTTACATCTTTGTTAAACGGTTTTTATGTCTTTATGTTTCATTTAAGAAATCTTTGCTTATGCTAATGTCATCAACTGATTTTCTTTTTTCTGAAGACTTAAACATTTTACTTTTCATACTGAAATCTGTAATCCATCTGGAATTGATATGATTTAAGTAGAGGTCAGGGCACTTAAATCTGCATAGCTGATTTATGGATTTATTTATTTCTCCTTTTTAATTCTATTGATGTCTGTATATTTTGAAGCTGTGTTATAGGGAGAATATAGATATAAGATTCTGATAGTTCTTGTCGAACTGACTTTCTGCCCATTATGTATAGGGTTGAGGGAGTGATTATTTCAACGTCCAAGGAAAGTTCTAGATTTTGTGGGAAATGACCAGATCATTTATGATTTGGTCTTTATTCAAGTGAAATTTTATAACTTCTTCTACCAGGAAAATTTTGACAATTACAATGAATATATTTCAATAAGTTATTGAAGCATCAGCAAAGGCGACAGTTTTTTTTTTTACATTTTCAACATGCTTCAGTTTATGATAATTTTTGATTAATTAATTAATTAATTAATTTTATGATAACATTGGTTAACGAAATTCAATGTTTCTACTGTACACTTTAACAGTGAGGCATATATAGATTTATATTGTGTGTTCGTGTCTCATAATTAGATTTCTTTCTGTCACCACTTATTTGACCCGCTTTACTCCATCTATCTCCCTCCTCCCTACTACCCTCTGGTAACCACTCGTCCATTGTCCATGTCCATGAGTCTCTATTTGTCCTGTCACTTTGTTACTTTTAGGTTTATATCCCACATATAAGTGATATCCTGTAATTTTCAACTTTTCTGTCTGGCTTATTGCGCTTTACATGGTTATCTAGAGATCCATCCATGTTGTCGTGAATGGCAGTATTTCATCTCTTCTTATGGTTGAATAATATTCCATTGTATATATAGATAGATAGATAGATAGATAGATAGATAGATAGATAGATAGATAGATAGATATATGCTACAGCTTCTTTATTCAATCATCTATCATAGGACACTTTGATTGCTCCCATGTCCTGGCCGCTATGAACAATGCTGCTATGAACTGACTTTTAAGCATTTGAAATATCTTTTTATTTTTAATATTTAACAATGCTTCTTGCCTTAAAGTCTACTTTGATATTAGTTTATCTAAATCAGCTAAACCAGCTTTTTTCATTGGTGTGAGGTTCTGTATTTTATTTTTCAATCTTTTACTTTAATCGTTCTGTGTTGTTATATTTAAAGTATCCTCTTGAAAAGTAGCATGTAGTTCATTTTTATTCAGCCTAACAATTTTTAATTAAATATTAAGTTTAATACTAAAATATTAAGCTCATCTGCACTTAATGCAATAAAGATAGATTATGCCATCTTATTACTCTTTTACTGTTTAGTCCATCTCTTGTGATCCTGTTCCCCTTCTTTCTTGGCCTCATTTTCTTTAACTAAAACATTTAAAATATATTTATTATTTTATATTTTTTCCTTCCATTAATTTGTTAGATGGATATTTAAAATTTTTATTTGTATTTTTTCTGGTTACCTGGAGACTTCAATATGCATCTTTGTCATATTATAGACTAAAACCAATTTTTATTTATAATTTTCCCCAGATAGTTCTAAAACATAATTCTGTTTAACTCCCTCGTATCATTTGCATTATTTTGTCACATAATCTCACATAAAAATATTTTAATTCTAGAAGTCATGATGGAGTTTTTGTTGTTGTTGTTGTTGTTGTTTTGGTAGTCAGTATTTCTTTATCTTCAGTCACATATTTGCCCTTCCTGGGCCATTTTACTCATGTCTGAATGCTTTTTTTGGTGGGTGGTTTAGGGAAATTTTCTTTCTTTTGAAGAACCTCTTTTTTTAATTGTCTTTGGGTAATTAAGTCTCTCATTTGAAAATTCTAAAGCATATTTCTTTCATCGTTTTTAAAGGATATTTTGGTGTGTATAGAGTTCTAGGTTAGCACTTATTTTCTTTTTAATACATAGATGTTATTCATTTGTCTTCTCTTTAAAGATATTTTTATTGTTGAGAAGTCGATTACTGTTGAAAACACTCTGTCAGTCTTATTATTGTCCTTCAAAGGTTGCTGTATACTTTAAAAGTTTTTCTCTTTGACTTAAGTGCTTAGCAGTTTTATGAAGTTGAACCTAGGTGTGTTTTCTTTGAATTTATCCTACTTGGAGTTTGCTGAGCTTCATGATTCCGTAGGTTTATAACTTATATCTGATTATAAACAAATTCTTGGCTATTATTTCTACAATAATTGTTGTAGAAATTCCTTTCTCATCTCTTTTTTGTACTCTAATTTTACAAATATTATATATTTTTTTACTTTGTTCAACATGTTCTATAGGCTCTCTTCCATTATTACCATTTTATGTTTCAGTTTTGATATTTTTTGTTTTGAGTTTATTAATTTTGTGTTCTTCTATGTCCAGACTTCTATTGAACCTACCTACAGAGTTCTTAATTTTAGATATGGAATGTCCATTGTTAATTATTTTTTAGTTATGGAATGTCCATTGTTAATTATTTTAATTCTGATTTGGCCTCATAATTCTTCATTTTTCATCATTTTGTCTATTATTTCCTCTACTTTCTTAAATTCTGAAGTTATTCTTTTCAGCTCGTTCCAACATTGGCCAATGTGGGGGTCTGCTTCTATAATATGACTTTTTCTCAAAGGTCCTATAGTGTTAACTCTTAGAACATCAGTGCTCTAGGTCAATTAAAAACAAGACTAAATGATCTTTGTGAAGTACACCGGATCTTATATATTTTATTGTTCACAACTCAGTAAGGGTTTTTCGGTTCAAGTTATTGTACACCTATCTTTTAAGACACTATGAAGAACTAATGGTACTATAGGAACATAGGTTATGATCCTGGCCTTTGTAGAGATTGATCAAATTAACAAGTGAAAATAGCATACGTAAAATAATTATAGAATAATTACATGTTAAATTGTGTGTTAGTAACTATAAAGATAATAGTTCAGGAAAAACAGGCATTAGTGTGAGCTTCTGTAATAACAGCAATTATAGTAGTAATCTGAAGAGAGAACCCGCTTCTTACATAATATTTGGCAACATAACATATATAGAACTGTACTGAGGTAAATTGCCCCTTCTTTTATTCAGAATAGATCTCTTATTATCATACTAGAATGGTTGCTGATGACATTAAGATTTTAACATTATAATGCATATTTATAATTTTTTGATATCTAATATTGATGTTAAAATTAAATTCATATGGAAGCTCCAGCCTCCATTCATTCTATCTTTTTCCATGTCTGTCACTAGCTCTTTATGTGTCTGCTTTTTCGGAACCAGAATGTGATTAAATTAATTGGTTTAAAAATACACCGTGTGTCATGCTGTGAATATTGGGTTTAAATACAATTGCAGCAGGTTGCATTAATTAATTAATTGAGTTTTATTTTACAAGCTTAGAGTTAAGGATGCTTGAAAATAATATGTAAATTTTTGCAGAATATGTATAAAAATTAGTATTTTTTTATTCAAGCATCCTATCACATAGGGAAAAAAATTAATGTAAAAAGGTATGATAAAAGCTGAATTTATTTATTCTATGGGTTGATTTATTTATCCTATGGTTGAATTATCACCAAAGCAATGTCAAATTGG
>NW_006442107.1:19596179-19607179 GCF_000325575.1 Pteropus alecto | reverse complement strand
CTTAGAAAATTCAAAGTTAACTTATTTCAAAATTTATATAGCTCAAATGTCTAAAGGTAGGACAAAAAGTATTGATTGAAATAAAAGCTTTTCTGAGTTGGCTTTCAAAAACCTGTTTATACCTTAACTGATAGTTTTTCTTTTATTACTGTGTCCTGGGGTTACCTCAGTTGTATCCATTCACTCAGTCAGCATTTAATAAGCTGCTATAGTATACCTTGTACTTGTGGTAAGAATAGAGATATGCAGACTAACAGAATGCAATCTTTCTTCTTGAGTGTCTCAGAACTTGGGAGGTATACATGTGCACATACTTCATTATAATGTATTATGATAATATTAATAAATCCTAGGGTTTCTGACAGTCTATCTCGAAGTGATATTCTAACCATTTCTAGAAATATTGTTAGTAATCAAAAGTGAAATCTTTGCTTGATTAGCTAAGAATGCATTCAGTTGTAAGTAATAGAAAACCCAACTATTGTGGTTTAAATCAGTAGTTTATTTTGCTCACACTATAGAAAATCTTAAAGTAGTGGTCACTGGCATTATTTCAGCAACTTAATAAATAGTTAACTCAATGATCAGTCAGTGCTTAGGTCTCTAAGATTTTCTTAGCCTTCATCTTCATGGTCCAAGATGGCTGTTCTAGCCTTAGCAGTCTATTTTGCCTCAAGGCAGAAAAATAAAGAAAGGGAAAAGAGAAAAGAGCTCTTTCTTTAATAACTTTGCATTTTTATTAAGGAATGGAGACCATTCTCTTCTCTTGGCCAAACTTCCCATTACACCCACTTGTCAGAGCTGGAATACATGTTCAAGTTTAAAGCAATCACAAGCCAAGGGCAATGCTAATGCAGGGGCTGATTATCAGTCATACTGTGTGACTTGAGATCAGTGTAGCTACTCTCTCAGATCATGATCTTCCTCCATCTGCTATCTGAACTTATTTTTCTAATCAGAGAAAAAAAAAAGATAGTAATGGCTTTTATATAAGAAATGACTTGTGTATGCCACAACTTTTACCTCTCAAAGAATATTCAAAGAAGTAACTTCATTACCCACAGCAACATTATGAAATCTTAAGAAAGAGACCTTTTCCTCATTTATTCTGTTCTTCAACCTTATGACACTCATATAGTTGCTCCAAGGTCTTTCTCTTTATTCCTTACCCTCAGATTTTCACCAAATCCCCCAACTCTCTCTTTGCTGAAACTCAGTGCTACTATCTTGGCAATTGCCCAAGGTCCCTCCTTCTCTTTTACCCACACTACTATACTGATATCTTCTATTCACATCGTCTTTTATAACACCACATAATTCTGTCTACTGCCTCCTTCTCTTTCTACTGCAACATTTGATGTTCCTAACTGAACAGGAATCCCCGAGAAATATAATCAGTTCTGACAGGCTTCCTCAAGAAATTCAACCTTTTACTTAATTCTGCCCTACAAAGGATGATCTAAGAACTAGTCAGAAGGTATTCTTCTTCTTTAGAAAAGAAACAGGAAGGACAGGAAGAGAAAAATAAAGGAATACTTATATAGGAATAATTTCGTTCTTGTTACATGATAAATTTTACCACAGATGTTTAAATGTATACTAATTTGTCCACTAACACAGAGAATAAACTGATACATTGAGTGAATGGGTGACTGCCTCTTTTGGAGTAAAAAAAAATGAAATGGAGTGAAGGGAATATGGCAAGAGGAAGAGGTAAGTTTCAGTCAAGTCAAGAACAAAATTATGGGATAAAATATAGTAGAATAATTTGCACACCACTTTTCACTCCAAATTTATTTTCCCTTCCTTCTTTATTTTTAATTTCAACCCTCAATATTTCCAACTTTGTTTTCTGATTAATCTAACTTTACTCAATCTATAAATTTTTTTCTCACTAAAAAGAAAAAAAAAGATTAGATTTTATAAAGCTTTCTCTCTTCATTTCACCTGTCCCTATGCCAGTTCTTAATGAGATCTTTTTACATCAAAGGGCTTTGCAAAAAAAGGCAGAATAATTGCGTAATTTGATTGTGTTTCTTATATCCCACAGTTTGAAATATACCCACTCTTAATTAATAAAGTACAATTAATTCTGGCTCAATGAAGACATGATTTCCTCTTCGCTGCCAGGTTTAAAACTATTCCAGTTAAGTTTCCAATCTTGTAGAAATTTCTAAGTGAGTTTCATAGAGCCTGACTTCAACGATTTCCATATTGACAATACCAGAAGTCTTTACTGGGACTTAATAAATTTATTCAGGCATGCAGTCATCAAACAAGTATTGAAGAGTTCTAACAAGTATATTGAATTTGTAAGACTTGATACAGTGATAGCAGAAGACATGTTTCCCATGGCCTATTCCAGCCCCATTTGTAGACTAGAGATATCCTACCCCATGGAGGAAATGTCAGGAGGTCACAAAAATTTTCATCACTTTAAGATTAAAAAAAAATAATAATAACATCTACTTACCTTCTGAACCAAGAACAACATCCTTCTAGCAATCAATGTGTTTGGTTCAGTGTCATGATTAAAATTGAATTCTTAACTAATTTGATTTTCTCTCTTGCCTTAGCTTACTACTACTACTTTGAACTTGGAAAGGTATAATGTTTGCTTACATGGTTCCTGGTGCCTCCCAAGTTGAATTGGTGATTAGGGGGACAAAGGAAGGGCATATTCTTGCTTCTGGGCTTCTTTTGCTTTGAGGTTTTTCTCAAGATTTTTTAAATAAGTATCTTCAATTGAAAGTCTCCAAAATGTAGCTCATATCTCTCCTCTTGTTTGCTGCTTATGATATCCAACCTCAATCTACCTCACACAGATCTTCCCTACTGGGATGTCTAAGGCCCTGCAAGATCCCACTTAGATCTTTGAATAAAGCTCATATACATCCTTGTCCTGCCATCTGTAAAAGTTCACTTTGCTCTTAGTGCAGCTCTCTAATTCTCTCTTCTTTAGCTAGACAGGTGATACTGGCAATAGATCATCTGTTTTGTAATGCATCTCTTTTGAGATAAAAGTGAATCATTTTCATCACTCTCTTACAGACATTCAACAACTGATGCCAAAGAACTGATTCTCTCCTGGCAGGGGCTGGAGGCTATCAACATGTTGAGGAATGCTGCACATATGAGGAGCGTGACTAGATTTCCTGAGTATGGTTAATATAAGAGGACTGATACTGCACAAGAACATTGTAGCTCTTGTCATTTTCTGTTTTGGTCTAAGTATTCATGGTCTTATACAAATCTGCGATAGGGTGAATTTTGTTTTGACAACCTATTTTTTATGTCTAAGACCAGGTACTATGTTAGAGATATAAGTTGAGTAAGCCTCATCTTTTGCTTTTTAGGAGTCTGCATTTTAAGTGGTTGAGTCAAAGCCAAACTGTGGGATATTTGGAAATTTTTTCAGTACCATGTCATATCTTCTTGGCCCTGCTTCTTACTTTGGACACTGCTGCATTAACCACCTCTATGGAGGCTTTGACCATTTTTGCGCAGGTGCAATCTGGCAGTGCCCCACTGGGGATCACACCACAGATCTGACCTGATTTCTCTGCTACTCCCAGGAACCTCCCAAGGCATGTTCAATGGAAAGAAGGGCAATAAATCCTGTGGAACTATCCTTGACCAATGGGGTATGAGAGCCAATGCATAAGTAGTACGCTTCTCCTTCACAGAGACAGTTCGTAAGGCCCTTCAGGAGGCTCATAGGGTGCGCATTTTGCACCTGTGGTGTAGGCAACCTGAAAATACATCCTTGTATGAGCCTATTGTCCTTCCCAGCTTTACTCCTCAGACCTTCACATGAAGCACATACACTTAAGCCTTTGTCTCAGACTGTGATATCAGGGAAACCTCAGCTGAGACAAGTAGAGATTAGAGAGTGGAAGAGGAACAACTAACTTTAGAAAGTAAGATATTACTTGGAAGTAAATAAATTGTGTGATCAGTAATCTTTTGGTACAGGCTCACTAATGGGTTAACTTATAACTAATTCTGGAAATAATGTACACAGGACTGGCCACATAATTTGTGAAGCTAGTGAAAAAGGAAAACATGGGGCCCCTTTAACAAGAATTATTAAAAATTTCAAGATGGTGACAGCAGAGCATTAAATCAAGCATGGACTCTTTTAAATGTGAAGCCCTGAGCACTGGTCACACACTCATGAAACTGGCTCTGAATGTCTTACATGTGTTTTCATTACAGCCCCCAATTCTGACTCATTAGGAACTAGTAAAACATGTATAGTTACCTGTTTTTTTATTGTTCTACTCAACCTGACCAAACTATAATTTTGGTAAACCCCCTTCTGTCTTCCCTGAGTGGACTGTGATTCACTTTTGCACAGACTGCAGCAGTAAAGAACCTCGGACTCCCTGCCCTATTAGGTGGTTAGAAACTTCTGCTGTTATTTTGCTTTCTAAGACCACTATCTTTTAAATTTATCTTTTGAGTGTCTACTAAATACATGTCCCTAGGCTAGGTGCAAGGGATAAAAATTTTCTGTAGTAAATTTTCTGTAGTAAAAAAGTTTACAAAGTAGTAAAGAAAACAGGGAAGTAATCAGAGGATTATAAGAAGTGTTTGTAGAGATGTGTGCATGGCAGAAAACATGGGAACTACCTGAGCTAAGGGCAACTCAAAGCGGGTAGGGTGAACAGCAAGCGGGTCTTCGTAGAGGTCCTGGAACCCACTTTTGAAGGTTAATTGGGAATTATTTATCCTTTGAAGAGGTAATAGTCATTGTATGCAATGAAAAAGGCATAGAGGTAGGAGTTGGAATAAATATGTAGAATCTACTTGGGTTCTAGTGGTGGTAATAGGAATAGAATGTCAAGTAGGGTATACATTGGAGACATAAATGCCATGATGGAAAATAACTTAAGTTTATCCCATAGTCAATAGATACTTATGCTGGGAAGTGACAAGATCAAATCTGTATTTTGGAAAGACTATTTTAGTGTCAATAAAGAGAACGTGTTGGAAAGAGTAGAGTAGAGAAAAGGGAAACTAGTAATCTACTGAAATAGACAAGGTAAAATATAAAGGAAGAAATAAAAGAAAACAAACAAACAAACAAAACCCAAACTAAAGCATTGGCAGTGTTGATGGAATGTGTATAGTTCTGGAAACTCTGAAAGAGGTAGAATGAATAGAACTCTGACATACTGAATGAATATAAGGAGTATTCAAGGCTGGGTGTCCTGGAAGGAGAGACTGAGACAGGAAGTCAGATGCTCATGCTTCATTAAGACAAGTGCTCTTCAGGCAGGTGGCATGGGGAAGAACCCAACAAAGATATGATCTCATGTGAAGTTGAGGCTTAGACTCACTCTTGTGCACAAACTGCACTATAGCATTGAGGCAAGGGAGGTGGCTTTTTTCCCTGTAGCAGTCGATATTTGGCTGTGAGCCACCCTGGAAAGTTCAAGATGAGATGATCCCCTCGACTGAGGACAATTTCCCAGAAAAAGGTGGCAGCTGTGAACTATAGTGGCTAATAGTCCCAGCAGCTTGGGGATGAGCACACTATTGGTAAAGGGGATTATTGAAGGGCACATGCTGTCTACTATAGTTGTGTGGATGATGACTCCTAGAGTTCTACCTTGGACAACTGAGTGGATGTTGCTCCATTTCTTCAGATGAAGAAGGAGAAAGTCAGGGAAGGATGATTCAACTTTCTATATGGTGTAATGTATAGGTCTGGGATCATTCATTGGATGTGTTTAGTTAGTAATAGGCTGTATGGACCTGAGAAGGAAGATGTAGATTTCACAGAGTTAAGGATAGACAGTTCATAGTTGAGGTATTGGGTAAATTTACTTTGAGAGATTATATGGGGTAAGAAAGAAGAGAGCCTAAAACAGAAGTTAGGGGAAACCCAACATTAATGTATAAGGAAGAAAAATAGCGGCCTCCAAAGAGAATGATAAAGAATAACCCTTGGAAGAGTCAGGAAATGATGTTACAGAAACAAAGAGAAGGGAGTTTCGAGAAGGTCAACATAGCAACATCTTGTGAAAAATTGAGTAAAATGAGAATTATAATGTATTTTTAAGATTTACAAACCAACAGATTCTTTTTCTCCTTATGCAGAATAATCTGTACAATGTTGATTTATTTCTCTGGCTTCCATTTGTTCTTATGCTGATGAGGATAAGTTAGAAGGAGAATTGCTTGGTGTTCATCCTCATAACTTCATGTGTATTGTTTTATTATACTCTTCTATGCTAGTGTTCCTTGCTAACTCCATTGCTTTGAACCATCTCTGAATGTTGCATATTTTGACCAAATAATTTCTACTGGCAGAACAAGAACCCCTCTCCAGAAACTGAGTCATTTGGCCATCAAATGAGTGACTTTTTATTTGTCGCAAATTCCTTTTGCTTAGATCCATTCTGATGGATCAGTTGTCACTGGTCAACTATCAATGCATTTTTTATTTGATTTTTCGGACATCAGGAAGCAAATTAACCTATCTCTCTTGGTTAATTTTCACCTAAACTGTGGCTTATAAAGTCTAAATCTGAGCTCATACTCCAGGGTTTCAATCTGTTTTAGCTCTTTGCTTTTCTCTTGCACATTATATGAGGTCTATAGGTACATCAGCATCTAATCTCAGCAATGAAACTGTAGTTAGGGTCTACATTTTTCTCCAAACGCAATGTCTCTCCCAGCTTTTTTTTTTTTTTTAGAAATTAACACATCTATCCCCCAAATGCTCAAATAATTTCATATAATCATCTTTAAAAAATTGTGGTTTACCTTTGTAAATTAAGGCAATAAAGGTATATAGGTAGAATCCTTAGTACTCTGCTGTATCTTGCTTGTGATTCCTTGGGAAATACTGATTTATCACAGTATGTGGCCACCACTGTGCTAATCTTGAGTTAAGAAAAAATTTTGTAATCTGTATAATTTTATTGGAGAGAAAAATATACAAATGGAATGCTTAAATCTCAAAATAATGTAGAACAAATCATCATCAAATTAGTAGTACATATAATAACTGTAATTAGAATTCAAACTAGTAATAAATGATACCAGGCTTCTTGGGTGGGGAAGCACCATCATTAATTAAAGATTAGTGCCAAAAATTTACTTATGCTTTACAAAGAAACTCCACATGGCCTTTTCTTAGACAGTCTATTCACCTTAGATGAGAGTATTAGTTGATTGTGGCAAAGAAAATAAACCCACGGTTAATAATGTTGGTATTGAGGTTTTAATTAGGATTCAATGGTTTAAATTTAATCTCTGTTCTCATTTGCAAGTCTGGCAACAGCATTTAGGAAAGAGTAAAGCATGTTTTTCTTCACCAGGACTAGTGGCTCAAGGTTTTATTATGATAAGTAAAACCTTATTTTGTAGAAGAAAAATGCATTTTACAACCTGTGAATATATTTACTTAGTAGTTTTTTTTTTTTCTAGTATAATTCTGCAATATCAATTTACTAGTATGTAGGTGCTTCTACTGTCCAGTGGGGGATCCATGGATATGTGATATGTGCTAACTTACATTCTTGAAGAAGTTTTGCCCTCATTCACTAAAATTGGTAGTGAATAAATACTTAGTTTACTTGCCACAGTTCTTTTAGAAGGTTTAATTTGTTATTTGATACCTAAAGGACTTTTGAAAAAACATGAGAAGACAGAAATATAACACTGTTATATGTAGAAATATAACACTGCTCTATAACATTGTTCAATCACCGACTGATTGGAAATACAAAATTAATAAATATGAAAGAGTAACAAACAATAAAATATTAATGTCTAGGCAATGGAACTGATATTCTTTAATTCCGCTCCCCTCAAGAAACACAGTCCCAGTATTTATAGCCATGTTTTGTATACAAGTTCATGAGAATTCACAGATCAATTGGATTTGCAGTGGGAAGGAAAATTTTTCTGGGTGAAGAGATCAAAGAAGATAACTACATTTGGATAGGGGGATAATAGAGAACGAGTCATTCCAAATTAAAGAAGCCATATTATCAAAAGCACTCACTGGAAGTGAACAAAATATGTATATAAAATGGGAGGATGTAATTAGATCTCCAGGAAGGAGGTCATGGTGGGAGGACAGGTTCAGAAGGTCCATGTGTCACACAGATTGATTCATGGGTCTGTGTGTTTATATCTTACACATGGAGAGGTATTTAGAGTTATTGAGCTCTAGCTAAAGTGGCCTGGTCAAATGCTATTTTTAGAAGAAGGGTTTAGGCTGTCTAATCCAATTGGAAAGATGTTGGTTGGGGCAGCAATCTTCAAAATGGGGTTCCAAGGGCATTTTTCTAAGGGAATTGATTTCCAATTCCTCAACTTTTTTTTTTTTTTTTACTTTTTCCTAAAACTAATCTGTGGTTGAGATTTCATGCTGGTTCTCAACTCCTACCTCTTCTTTCACCAAGAATTGTCTCCCAATTCTTTAAAAAGGGACAGTTTCCTCTCATGAATCAAGAGTCTCATTCTAGTGTATCACTCTGGGGTAGATAAACTTCCTGCATATCAAACAGAGAGACATTTAAAAATACTGTTGTTCATGCTTAGAAAATGATAGCCTCTAATGAAGGAACTTCTAATAAATTCTTTATGAAACAGACGTTTACAATGCATTTTTTTTTCAACAAAATATAAGGAAGAATTTAACCAGGTTGACACTCGATTGGTTATTAATTTCGATTTTGATAAGGTGTGATTTTTTTTATATAAAACTTAGTAAAATCACTAAATAATGGAGAGATATTACTACAGAAAAAAAGACTTTTATTTCCTACTAATTTGTTTGAACAAGGTTGCTGAATGCTTATTTCCACATATAAGTAAAAAGAATGGAATTGATACAGAATTACATTTTATTCTAGAAATGATTAAATGTATTCACAGATATGTGAACTAATTTGAGAAGTTTTACCTCTCTTACTGAGATATCTATTTCTGACAACATTTTCCATTGTACATTTATTAATTATCAAAATATCAAATAAATTTATATTGTATTTACATAATGCATGATGCTTATGTTACATATATTACATAATGGCTAATAATGTGCTATCAAATTATATACTACACTATTAATATCAAAATATTAACTTAATTAAAATATTTAGGGTTTTATGGTCCTAGAAAATAGAAATATATGGATGAATTACCATTAGAAGACTTCCTGATTAAAAATATGTTACATGAAGAAGAAATTCTGCAGTGAAATGGAATGGAAATAAGAATTCGAAAAGACGAATGATATGCAAAAGAGTTTGGTCATGCATTTTTTTAAAATGGTTGTTGGAGGGTATCAAATTACTATGGTTATTTTCCATTGCATATATTTAAATGAGATAAGTAACAGTTAAACAAGTCAACATTTAAAATATGCCAGAATTTACATTTTTTGCAACTACTTGAAGAGATGTTGAAAAGTTTTAAATATCAATTTAAAGATGTGAGAGGGCTGTGTACCTTTTAAAAATTATTTTTGGAAGTATGGGGACAAAATATTTGGAGAGATTTGTCTTAAAAATGCATTTGCATATCATACACATTGTTTTTACTTAGATTGTATGTTTTCCATTTAAAACAAAAATGTTTTCCGATAATGCCCACGTTCACTTTTTGCACAAGATTTAGAAAACATCAATTATTGTACTGGGTGGCAAGAGAGGAAAGGAACTGAAAGAGCTGGAGTTTACAAAATCCCCCTTGGTCCGCCTTTTGGAGATTAAAAGGTGTGAGGATGGCAGAAAAAGGAGAGGGACTGGAGTAAAGGACACACAGGGACTGTCATGACTATTTCTGTGATTATCATTAGACAATTTCAGTTGAATGTTTTTTTCAGTTATTTGTCATTCTGTGGCTTTATATTTTATCTCTTAAACTAAATGCTTTGCCTTTTGAGAGTCTGGTCGTATACTCTTTTCACTGTTCCTAAACAGCTACTATAGTCTCTGGCACATAATAGTATACAATATATCTTTGTTTAATTCCATAGAGTCAAAAATAATATCTTTATCTTGAACGAACAAGTTGAGGATAATGATTGCATTGTTAAAAAAAGAGAGGCACAGGATGGAGAGCTTATTTGGATATACAGTTGACCCTTGAACAACATGAGTTTTAACTGCATGGGTCCACTTATACACAGATTTTTTTTCAATAAATGTACAGTGGTTCCCTCTGGTCCTCTGAATATACAGGTTTCACATCCGTGCATTCAAGCATCCACAGATCGAAAACAGTGTTTCCATCTACTGATGAGCATCTGCAGATGTGGAGGGCAGACTTAAAGCATTGATTTTTGTCGTTTTTTTATAAGGGAGTTGAGCATCCACAGATTTTGGTATTCGTTGGAGTAGCAATCCCTTACAAATACTGAAAGACTAACCCCTGCCCCCACCTGGAAACTGAGGGATAACTGAGTTGTATGCAAATTTTCAACTGCAGAAAGTTGGCGCCTCCAACTCCTGTGTTGTTCAAGGGTCAACTGTATTGAATTTGAGGTGAGTTTGAGGTCAGGGCTGCTGCTGGCATATAGAGACCTCCAGTAAGTTGAAAAAGATGCCTCCTCTGAGTCAACCCCTTGTGGGTCCATAGATTACACCTTTAGGTGAAGGAAAAAACTTCCTTTCTTTAGGCCTCATATCAAGGCCCAAGTTTAGCAAGGAAAGTTATCTCCTTCCCCTGCTTGATCAAATGTCTTTGTGCAGTACACTGACAGTCAATACAGCTGTGTTTGCACCTCTCCTGTCATAAGTAATTGATAGCTAACCCAGTTTATTGATATATATTTGCTTTGTTTAAAACCAGAAAATGATTCTCATAAAAAAAATACATTAAGATGTACTGTAATTCTAGATGAGATCATGTGTAAGGGCTTCTTGCTGAATTTGTGTTAACTTTGTACTCATTGAGAGTAAGCTCTACTCGACAAGCTCGGGAACTTCGGAGATATGCCTGCCTCCAAATAGATAGGTACATATTTTATC
>NW_006442107.1:19563278-19596146 GCF_000325575.1 Pteropus alecto | reverse complement strand
AAAATTCACAATATCAGAGGAGATCAGTTTGTATTTGACAAATGTGGAAGTATTACCTATGGAATGCCATGATTAAACAACATACATTTTATCAAGAAAAGAAGGAAGATATCATGAATTAGTTTATTTATCTGTAAAATGACTGTTTTTTAAAGAGTTCGATCCTGAGTAATGGAAAAGAGATTCATTTATCTGTTCATTCAGCCAGCATACTATATTTTATATTTTAGGTACTGTCATTGGTATCAGAAAAAAACAAGCAAAATTTTTCTCTCTCCTTAAGGCACTCAAGAAGGTGAAAGATAAAGACATGTGCACTAAAAATACAATATAATATTTGTGTCTTTAACAGAGCTATGAACAAAGCATTGTAGCATGGAGTAAAATATAGGAAGAGCCAATTCTGCTAGAGAAGTAGGCTTTCCTAAGAAAACACTGTCTGAGTTTGTTCTGGACTGAATATTTGTGTCCCCCTCAAATTCATATGTTGAAGACTTAACTTCTAATGTGATGATATTTTGAGATAGGGCCTTTAGGAGGTAATTAGAGTTAGATTATATCATGAGGGTAGAGCCCTCATGATGGGATCAGTGGCATTATAAGAAGAGAAAGATCTCTCTCCATGTGTACTCATGGAGGAAAGATCATGTGAGGACATAGTGAATAGCGGGGCCAACCGTAAGCCTGGAAGAGAGCCTTCACCAGAACCTGACCATGCTGGCACCCTGATCTCAGACATCCAGCCTCTAGTTCTGAGAGAAAATAAGTGTTGACTGCAGGTCTCTTAATTAAAGGTCACTGCTTTCCTCAAGGTGGCAGGTCTCCATGATCCTCTCCTTCTGCCTTCCAGTTACCGCTTACTACATTTGTGTCTTTGGATCTAGAGGTGGTAATCCTCTCCAGCCTATTGCTAGCCCCAGGGAGTTTCGTTATCTCTTTTGGTTTATCTACACCCTGCCCTCAGGTTTGCAAATAGTCTCTTTATAAACCCTACTCAAGGCATCCTAATTTGAGCGTACCTTCTGTTGCCTGCTAGGAACCTGACTGATGCGGACCTTAATTTGTGTGAGGTCATGTCTGGCTAACTTACCCAATAAACGCTAACTATTTTTTAATGTTGCATTGAGATAATATTTTGAAGTGTAAGCAATATTTTTTCTTCCAATATGCCTATTATCACTTGACTTTTTCCAATTAGAACAGGTAGGTTGCTGATTTCACTGTCTCATTGAAAGGTTACAGCCATAAGCAGAGAAAAACTTCTAAAATGAATAGACTCCAAAGGATCTAAGGTTTAGGAAAAACTCATAAGTCAGACTAGATAAAGTTCAGAAGGAGGATATATGGAGTCTCAGCTGGAGGGTCCTTCAGAAGGGACATTGTACCTTTCCCCCCAATTCCCACCACCAAAAGGGTAAGCCTTGGTAGGAGAGGGTGGACAGAACCTCTTCAGAGGACCTGGGACAACTATGAACAGATAGGATTCTGTTCATTCAGGAATATGACAGGACCCCAGAGAAGAAATCACTCTCTGTTGAATCAAGACAGAAACGTCAGACTGTCTCACAGTTTTAGAATGAGGCAGGAGTAGCAGAATGAATACTCACGTGGCTAAGAAGTGCATAGAAAAAGCAAGAAGAGTTCCCAGGATCTCCTGGTCAATGACTAAAGGCCAGGTAAAGTCAATACGATTATCAGGGATGCAAGTGTGGTAACCATCACTGAACAACTGCCCCTTTCCAGCCCCTTGGTGCTCTGTGAGTAACTCAGAACTTAGATACAGCCCCAAGGAAATGGAGGTGGATTCATGAATTGATTGAGAATACATTTCACTTCCCAGAAAAATGGAGCTCAAAATATGAAATTAATTTTAGTAGTTATAAAATAAATTTTATTTCTTGCATGCCTAAGATCGTGGGCACTAAGTTGTACTTTCTACATATCATTACTATTATTGATGAAGTGAGCAGAGATATAAGTTCTCCAGTCAGAGGTAACTGTATATTCTAAGGCAAAGAGATCTGAGGGAATGTAACCCCATTAGGAAACTTCCAGCCTGTAGAGTTGGATGGGGGAGAAGTAGAAGATGAGGGCACAGCTGTGAGTAAGGGATCATGTTATGAATAACAAAAACCATTTGCCTAGTGATTTGTGTGTCGGAGGCCCTCTGCTAGTCACTATAAATTCGCTATTGCATTTAATGCTCCCGACAATTCTCATTTTAAAGAGAGACGTTGAAGTAAAGGAGTTGGGTAAGTGCCTAAGTCACACAGCTAGTGAATACTGAAGCCGGGCTGTAAGCCCAAGAGGGTGCAATTCTAAACTCCAAACTCTTGGCCCCTGCCCAAACCTACCTTCTCAGGAAAGAGCACGCAATCATGCCCCAGACTTGGATTTTATTAAGTAGACAAAGGAGAAAAGATTTACAAAGCTGGGGCTATGATGAGATTGCTGCTTTTAAAGCACACTCTGTTAATAGTGTGCAGGGAAATAGTGGAGGTGCAGAGCTGGAGGCAGAAAGACCAATTTAGAGGCTTTTTGTATGGCCAGGTGCGGAGTGTCAGGTCATGAAAGGTCAGGAATTAAGGGAGTGACAGAAGGAAGAGACGGTGTGGCAGCCCAACGTGACTGTTGGGATGAATGTGGCTAAAGATAAAGGTGAAAGCTATTCTCAGGTTTCTAGCATGCGTAATTGCAGGGGTACAGCTTTGTGCTCATTTGTTAATAATAATTACCATAAAAAATGTGTGACTGTTTACAATGACAGTTACAAGGAGAATTTGCCTCTGTAGGCTTCACGGAGGAGGTGACCTTTGAACTAGGATTTGAAGAATGGGTAGAGTTAAAACTTCCAGTAATTAGAGAGATGAGCAAGGAAGAAGACAGGAGAAATAATGGGGAAGGGGCAATGGATTTGTCAGATTTATTCCCTAATGTGTTTAGAGTAGTTTTATTCAAACATACTTTTTACCACATGTACATATTATCTATAATTTTTTGGTACTTCTTTAAATATAAATTATGATAAAGTTTGTCAAAGGCACACCACATATTAAAACATGTATTGGAAAAAGTGGAAAAGGGCTTATATAGCTTTTCTGTTCATGTAACAGTAGTTAATAAGTTTTTATTTATTTGATCATTTTGACTACAGAGTTCCAATGCAGACCTAAAAACAGTGAAAACAGGCTTCTTCTTAGAGAAAGAATAGAGATAACTAGCAATCACAATCCATACCTCTGATACTCTTGGCTATCTGGAGATCCAGAGAGGTATTGCTCAACGAATCTGAGTACAGGAATGTCAATTCAATTTGTTCCTGCAATACAAGCTATGTAATAGGTCTCACATTAACTATCTATTACGACTCAAAGACTGTGTTACTGACTTTATATATATTGTTTTTGACCCTCCCAACATCCTTGAAAATTAGGTATTATTCTCATTTTGCAGAGGAAAAATTGAAGCTCAGAGAGTTCTTTACTTGTTAGTGGGCATTGATGTTGGAATTCAACCCCAATTCTCTCAAACCAAAAGTCTGGTCTTTTTTTCTTTTATGTTACATTATATCTATATCAGCAAGCTGCTGCATACATTTGCTGTGCTGAAATAAGGATAGATTTATCACAAAAATGTGAATCTGAAATTATTTTATGATTCTGTATTTTCCGGTTTCTAAAAAGAATAATATTCTGTGGACAAATGAAGCACATGTATTCTTTTCATAGTTTCTTTTCCCAAGGCAAAAGACTAAATATATCTGGTAAAACAGAAAAAAACAAACAAACCCCCAAACACTACACTATTCGCCAAATTTATTTTACAAAAAAATCTTTTCCAAATTGTGAAGGAATAGGAGCACAGAAGCAATACAGCTGATTTGCTTAGATCTGATCTGAACTGTTCAGTTAATGGATTTATACACTAACAATGAATTTTAAGAAAAATGGAAAACAACAACAACAACAACAATTCCTTTTGCAATTGCAACAAAAAGAATAAAATACCTATGAATAAACCTAAGGAAACATGTAAAGAACCTATACACTGAAAATCATAAGACTTTATTACAAGAGATTGAAGAAGACGAAAAGAAATGGAAGGATATTCCACGTTTTGGATGGAAGCATCAACATAGTTACAATGACCTTATTACCAAAAACAATATACAGATTTAATGCAATCTCCATCAAAACCTAACAGCATTTTTTTTTAAAGAAATGGAATAAAAAATTATCAGATTTGTATGGAAGCACAAAAGACCCCAAAATAGCTAAAGCCATCCTGAAAAAAGAGAATGAAGCCAGAGGTATTACTTTACCTGACTTCAATTTATACTATAAAGCAATAATAATCAAAACAGCATGGTATTGGCAGAAAAACAGACACACAGACCAATGGAACAGAATTGAAAGTCCAGAAGTAACTCCCCATATATGTGGGCAAATAATTTTTGACAAAGAAGCCAAAAACATACAATGGAGAAAAGAAAGCCCGCTCGATAAATGATGTTGAGAGAATTGGAAAGCCACATGCAAAAGAATAAAACTAAAGTATCTGTCATCAAATACCAAAAATAACTCAAATTGGATCAAAGGCCTGAATATAAGACCCGAAACAATAAATCGCATAGAAGAAACATGGGTACTGAATTTATGAACCTTGGATTTAGAGAGAATTTTATGAATTTGATGTCAAAAGCAAGGGAAGTAAAAGCAAAATTCAAAGCTTTTATTTTGAACTTTATGCTATGTTACATGAAAGAAGCTATGTTTCTTCTTATTTATTTAGGTTTCCAAAAGTAGAATGTATGCTTATTTTAGGAATTGACAGAAATTCCATAGCATCCCTGATGAACATTCTCCAAGGAGCAAAGAGACCAAAAATATATGCTTTTAGTAGATTTTGAGTCTTTATTTTGTCTTAGCCTACAAATTCCATAATCCAACTGGACAGTTCTGAATTGTAGGCTCTATTTTTGAGTTTTGACTCTCATCTGGAAAGCATTTGTTCTAAACTGTAAAGGAACCTATTTCAAACATAATTTTGGCTCAATGTATAATTTCAGGTCTAGCTTCCAAAAGTCCGTTAAAGCTTGAACAATAGAATATTGAATGGTGCTCTCAAAAAATAGGTATAGATTGAATATTTTTTATTTATTGTAGAAAGACTCTGCAAATGTCATTGTATGGCAGTGACAAGGGGAGCTAATTAGTTATATTATTTTTGATGACTTTTTCCTATAATCTTGGTAACAGTACTTGTGTGACAGAGACTGTTTGAGGCATATTATTGGGTTACAATATTCATTTCTGGTCTCTTGGGGCCAGAGGGGATTGGGTAAGAGCTGCTATCAGGAGACAGGATGGAGCAAGGTGAGCTGAGGTTCTAATTGGAGCTGAAGGAGCAAAAAGCCTTTCTTTTCAATTCATTTTCCACTCATATTTAAATAATATATATGAAATAATTTTACACACATATGCACATGTATACATATGTACATACATATACTCATATGTATGAATGTAAATACACCATGATGTATTGTTTCATTTGGGGTCACTTTGCTTAAAATATTAAGGCTTTTAAAAAATAAAATACAACAGAACAAGAAACCTCCACAATATCCACTGAATTTATTTTACAAAATATCCATAGCATTTCTATTGCACGTTTTATTTCAAGTTTGATGTTCCCCAGACTTTTGAATATTCTCCTGAAACCTTTTTTTTTATGCGTTTATGTAAACAGCAACAATATAAAGATGAGCGGACATGCACATACCTGTGGTGACATATCCCTCTATTGAAACATGTCTGTAAGTTAAAGAGACAGGATGAAAATAGTTAAGAGATCTTCAGAATATCTGACTTGGATGGAAGTGGGTAGCAGAACCAGAATATTACTAATGTGTCTTCACAAAACTATTGGGATAGAGTAATTAAGTAGGCACATTTTTAATATTCAGGGGTAAGTTCTCCTTCGTATTTAAAAATCCAGGTGTTATGTAGTATGTTTGAACTCAACAGGGAAAAGTTTTGCAAAGCTGTTAATCTGTGCGTTGAGAAACAATGAAGTTAAAAATGCTGTGCTACTTCAACACCTTTGGTATTATCTTTTCAAAATACCCATGCAGACTTGTGTAATTTGCATGATAGTAAGAGTACATTACTTTTTCAGATGATACACAAGAAACGAAGCACAAATCTCTTACTAAACATCAATAGAAATTGTTTCTTTTCATATGCAATGATGAGAAAGGGTCTAAAATATGTCTGATACAATCTGATATGAGAGTGATCAATAAAAGGAGCTTTAAAGATCAGGATGCAGTTTCGTTGTTAAAAATTGGCAACAGCAACTGTTTCCTGATAATGGATCCAATTTATCTTTCTTAAAATGACAACTAGACACTAGTACAAGCAAAGGGACTTCAGCAAATCTTCTTTAAAGTTTGTTGCTGTGACAGAGTAGTTTTTCTGTGCAGAAAAAATATATTGCTCAGGTGGAATTAATGTCAGAGGCTGTGGGATACATATATTAGGGTTGGAATTAGAGCGTGGTCATCATAATAGATCGATTTGAATTAAAAGCTTTAATTTGATAAGTAAATATCTGGAGCTGAATGGTAACAAATATATATTTGACTTTGTCCTTGAATTGAGCTTTGATGTCTATAAAGAAAGAAAAGAGAGAACATGAGAAAGAGAAGTGTATGCAAAGGGAGAGGCAGATGGTTTGGAGAATGGAGAGTAGGACCAGAGAGCCCAAAGGGTAAATCTGTGGAACTCAAGGTGGATATAAAAAGACGGCCAGAGATTAAAAAAAAAAAAAAAAGGGGAGTGTATATTTTTACTTCCTTTGGTTTCTCTTTCTTCTTTCTACTTTTCCATTTCTTACATCAGTTAATAATCTTTTCACTGACTGTGTTGTAGTGGCCTGAGAGGCTGGTAGAATTTGCTTGCCTGAAACTATTGATGCATAATACATTATATGGAATAATATTCTCACTGTCCTTTGAGCCTTGAGTTTCATTATCACTGGAGTACTTTGATAGCATTAAGCTACTTGTTAGACATTGAGGAACTCAACACACATTGCACGTGGTTGTATGTATCGTTCTGTTTATTAAAGAGGCAGCTAAGCTGTCAACACCTAACAAAGGGATAAACCTATAAAATCAAGCTGTATTTTCTTCTGTTTAAATGTTATGTCTAGCTAAATGTACCCTCCATCTATTAGCCAAACTAAATATATTTAATTAGATAACAAAAATGGAGATTTTGAATTATATAAGCCAAATCACAAATATCTATCTCCCTTTATTCTATTCATCAAATTGAGGGAATGTAGTTGCCAAAGAATAATACTATCAGTGACCTTTTTCTGCTGAATGTATGACATTTTTGTACTAATAGTAGGTAAGAGTCCTGCCCATGAGAAGCTGATTGCCTATAATATTGTAGTCAATTAGCAAATATCAAAATGTTAGGAAAAAACTGTTAAAGTAAATGAAATTGTATAAAAATTGACAAAAAGAATTCAGATTGTCATAAATTGGAATAATGCAAAGTTAGCAATAAGAAATCAGTAAATCAAAGTAAATTAAAGATAAAATAATTTAAATGAGCAAAAATTGGGTCATCAAGATTATATAGTGTTTTATTATAATGAATAAAAATAAGCTTTTTCATTACATACATCATGAATTCGTTAAAGGAATGTACTATAAATTGTTTGATTATGCTGATGGCTTTGTGTTCATCTACTTACTCTTTTGCATGTTGCTTTTAAAAGAATTCTGCATATATTTTCATGATTAGCTTGGGTATGGGCTACAGTTAACAATTAAAAAATAAAGTGAGAGAAATTTCCTAAAAGGACAGAAGCTCTGTCCTTGACCCATCGTACACTAGATACTTTATTTATTACAGCTGGTGATAGGATTAAGTTGCCAGAAATCAAACCCAGTTTCAAGGATCTGGAACTTACCTTCCAAGAAGCCAACAATTAAGCAAAATAAGTAGTTTAAATTAAAAAGAGAAATAAAAAAAAAAATCAGATATAAATGAATTGTCTAACCCATTTCTTCTCGCCCTCTCCATTTTATTATGTGTGTTTTCACAATTTTGTTGATGCCTTTTATTGAATATATGGGATGATTGAGGTGGGGAGACATGAAGTAAAGAATTAAAATTTGCTTCTAGATTTCATAACCAAAGAAATTTAGAGGGTTTTGTGGATGGTTAACATAACAATTTTCTCTTCTGTATTTTCATTCAAAGTGGTCAAACATCAGATAGTCCAATTAGTATTAAACCAGATAAGGGTGGAACAAGCATTTATTTTACAGTATTATGTGATTTTGAACACATATTTAAAAAATCCTAAATAGTATGATCCTTGTTCCTACTCTCTATTGAAAGGGACTGCCATTATCTACCCATGGGTTAGTCGCTGAATTGAGAATTTTAGCCTTATTTTATGGAATCTTTAGAAGAAATTGAAATATCAGTAATGTATATATATATATATATATTTTGTAGAAACATGCATTTACAAAAATTGATTTATTTCTGAAAATCAATTCTAAAGTCATAATCTCTATGAATATTTCAGACCCAGACTGCAGATACTTAATATCACCAACATCAGAGAGTATGGGTAGCAGATGGGCTCTGAGTTTCCTCAGAGGTAAGACCTGATATGAAATAAAACAGTGCTTCTCAAAAGCTGATGTGCATACAGAGTCACCAGAAATCTCTTTGAAATGTAGATTTGAATTCAGTTTGTCTGCTGTGGAGCCTGTAATTCTTTATTTCTGACAAATTTCTAGGTGATGCTAATGCTGCAAGTCTCAGTTTCACACTTTATATAACAAAGGATTATATAACAAAGGCAGTACAGTTTGACTGTCATTATGGAAAAGTGCAGATGAATAACCAAAATAAATTCATGACTGGTTTTAGAATATTCTTTTGTACTTGTTATGAGTTTATATTACATTTAAAAAATTTAGAACACTAATTGAAACATTCTAAGGAATAACTGTAAAGATTTGGGAAACCCCGAGTCTGTCAGTAATTCCCTACTATGATCCTCTTGATCACTGTGGTTTTTTTTTTTTTTTTTTGACAGGCAATATAATCAATTTGCATGCTGGTTCTTGACAATGCAGAAGTGTTTTATTTTTCTCTTGGCATCTTGTCTGTCTGGCTTTCTTGTTAGTATCCATTTAAGTTCCTATGTTAGGGAAGAATTGTGTTGGATTGTTTGTACTTTTATAAGTTTTCTCATTGAAGTAATGTTAAAAATGACAGATGAATTCCTAAGGCAACAAATAAAAATTTTTTGCCTATGTAATATTGAACTATATGAAATATATTCCAGGCTCTAAGAGTGGAGAGTTTTGTAGAAGAAGAGCAGGAAGAGAAGAAAAAAAGAGGAAGAAAATGGGAGGTTGCTGCTCTCCTGGGTGCAAAGCCAAATTCTGATGAAATTTTGAAATGACAAAATATACCTTTGGCACTAAGTTATTTTCAAATATTCATCTATCTTTTCATTTTAGCTCTTTCCTCATGATCCCCAGTGTTCCATGTATTCAAATGCCCGGAACCCTTATCAAAATGAGTGATGCACAGGGCCCTATGTAGGTGCATAGGTTGTGCTGTGTACACCTCGAGGGGACGCTTCTTGGAACTGAGCAACATGCATCACAATTGCCTGGAAAAACTTGTTTGAATGCAAATTTCTGTACCTATCTCAGACTACTGGTTTAGAATGTCTGGGGTGAGGCCCAAAACTGCATTTCTTCCAAATTCTAGAATTTGATGTTACATACACTAAGGTATAAGGACCAGTAGCCTACATTTGTCATGTTACATATGTCTGCTCTGCTGTTCATAATTGTTATTCTGCAGCCCCTCCCCGCTCCCCAACTTAAAATCTAATTTCTCTAACATAGCTTGGTGAGGTATTGGTGAAGGGACAGATCTATAATATTTTCAAAGACATTTGAATTTTAAAAGAAAATTTTTGTTAACTAAAATACAACTCTATTTCGGCAGAATTTCAGGCATTATGACAAAGAGATTTCTGAGATAAGTATATTTAGGAAGAAAAGAGTTATGTTGAGGGTACGTAGAACCACATGGACAGGATATTTATAATTCACATTTTCCTCCTAAGAAAACCTTCAAAGATTTTTTTTTTCATTAAAAAAATTATTGGACAGATATCAGTTAACAAAATCAAATGTGTCAAGTGTACAATTCAACAATACATCATATACACATATTGCATTATGTGTTTACCATCCAAAGTTAGAAATAACTTCTTCTCTTCCTTATGAACCAAATATTCCCTAGTTACAAACCCCCACCCAGCCACACACCATCACATATAGTTATCTTTGCAGTGATAAGACAGGGTCTACAGGTATAGGGATTTTTCTCTTTGTTAACAGGAGTAGAGTTTTATTTTTATTTATTTATTTTTATTACGGTGACAATGGTTGACAAAATCCAATAAGTTTCAAGTATACAATTCAACAGTAAGTCATATATATACTGCATTGTATGTTCACCGCTCATAGTTAGATTTCTTTTTGTCACCACGTATTTGACCCCTTTTACCTCATCTATTTCCTCACTCCCCCTTTAACCTCCGGTAACCACTAGTCTACTGTCCATGTCCATAAGTCTCTATTTATTTGTCATGTTTGTTTGTTGCTTTTAGAGTTATGTCCCACATATAAGTGATGTCATGTGGTTTTCAATTTTTTCTGTCTGGCTTATTTTGTTTAGCATGCTTATCTCAAAGTTCATCCATGTTGTTGTAAAAGACAGTATTTCATCTCTTCTTATGGCTGAGTAATATTCCATTGTATATATGTACCATAGCTTCTTTAGTCAATTATCTATAATAGGACACTTCAGTTGCTTCCATGTCCTGGCCACTGTGAATAATGCTGCTATGAACATCAATTTGCATATACCTTTTTGGATATATGTTTTCAAGTCTTTGGGGTAAATACTCAGTAGAGGGACTGCTGGATCATACAGTAGATCAATTCTTAGTTTTTTCAGGAACATCCATATTATTTTTCATAGTGGCTTTACCAATTTGCAGTCAGTTGGTAATAGAGATTTGGAGGCAGAAGCAGCCATTTTTGTGTGTGGAAGATTTTTAAGTCATGTGATGTGTGGTTTCATGATATTTTCCACATTATTAAACTAAAGTGGGGAAGAGAGTAGGAGTTCTCTTATTTCACATATATGTACATCTGAATCCTTCCTGTGGAACCAGTCAACAAAATAGCTGATGAAATTAACAGTATAATGTGGTTAATAACAGTATTATGTTTCTTTCTTTCTTTCTCTTTCTCTTTTTTCTTGAGGGGGGCGCTGTTGGTATGAGTTTAAATTTACAGTGTAAAATGTAATCAGAGTTAATTGAGGATGATTTATGGTTATAACCTTAAATACAGAGAGGACAGTTCTGAAGTTGAGATGAAAAATTACAGACCTTAGAAATCTAACTTTGATACTGACTAGAACTCCACACAGATATTATTCTTTTACTCTTTATTCATTTCCTCCTCTCACTCTTCATCTGTGAAATGGTGAAGTAATAACTACTGTGCAACAGTGTTCTCTGGGAGTAATCAGTGTTTTTTCCAAGATGAAAAATAGTTTGTGTGTGGAATGAATAGTATTATTTTAATTTTGACCACATGCTCTGCATAAAATAGGTCATTAGGCAATTTTTTTAACTCAAAAGAGAAATATGATAAGATACAGTAAAAATGCACTATTTTACAGACACAGTGAGATTAAAAGTTGAATATCTGCTATAGTAAAACATTTCAAAAATTAAAAAACCAGCATGAGGTTTAGGTGCTTGTTTTTATGAGAACAGATCTTGCTTGTTCTTGGGGAAGGAGGGCAAAGCAAAGACAATGTTAAGATAAAAGAGCTCAGGTCCTTCCTAAGTCTTTGCCAAGCTGGTGGGGTCTCTGAGTCCTCCAGCTTATTTGACCATAAGTTATGGCCTAGCTCTGAGACAAAGCTCAGACTCCTGGAGGGAAGAAGTTGATGTTTCCTTCAAACTTTCAGACCTAATACACAAGATTCTTTAAAATCTAGAGTGATCTATTAAGGAAAAAAAATGTAAGAATGGTAATACTTGTTTCAAAATCTCCTTGAAATAGACTCCCAATGGCTCTGGGAAAAACTGGGGAATTGGATTTAAGGGAGGGAATTTGAATAAAGACAAGTTAATAAATTCATTAGGCTTGGACTGTACAGTACATGTGACTATTTTAAATGAAAATTAACTATAAAGATTAAAAATACAGTTTCTCAGTCATTCTGGCATATTTCAAGTGCTCAATAGCCAGATGTGGCTAATGGTTACTGTATCTAATGTACAGATATAGAATATGTCCATCATTGCAGAAAGTTCTACTGTCTAGCACTGGATTGGACTTTTATGGGCCAAATATTTCATAATGAAAGGTCTTTCAGCACCCTGAACAGGCCTCAAGTCTGACTTGGTGCCCATACTTTTCTTCTCTTTTCAAGGTCATGTTATAGCTGTATCTACAGATTCCTCACTAATCACTTATCTTTTCATCGCTTCAAATGAGGTAGTGTGAAACAGTAGATTTTTCTTCATCGGACTGAATAAAGAGTTGGAATTTGTACTGAGTTATGGATGCCATGCTCTTTCTTGTACTGGTATATTGAAGTATAATCACCTGGCTCCAATTTTTAGGAATCTCCATGATCAGCAGCGAGAATTTTCATTTGAAATGGGGTCCAAACACTGTTTACAGTAGTAAAGACACTTTTAATAAATCTATCAGTAATGCAAGGAAAAAAGCAGAAAAATACTGAACAAGATTTATGTGTAGCAATGTTTGTGTACAACAGAGATAAAAGACAAGATTTGGTTTTTATAGTAAAGGTATTAATATAAATATGAGGAGAGTTTTTACCTGTAGTGGAAAAAAAAAACTTAGAACTGGGTTACACATAACCTTAAATGTGTGCTCTCATGCTTTTGATTTGAGGAAGAAAAGAGCATTTGCCCAAAAGTTCAGGGCTCCTCTCTTTGTGTGACTGATGTCAGCCTCTTGAAGGGGATCAGGTGGAATTTGAAGGCAGCTATTCCAGAAGGCCTGAGTTTAGGTGAAGGGTAGAGGTAAAGGGTGAGAGACAGCAGATTTAGACATTTTTTTTTTTAAAAAAAACAACAAATTCTTGAGACAGTTGGTGATAGCACTAGCATGCTGGATCTGGTTACAGCATAAAATATTTTTATCTTTTCTATTTATAGAAACATTGAAAGATACTTTTCTAATTGGTCACAGTTCTTTGGCCACATTCCTCAGGTTCTAGATATTGAAAAAGAGAACTAATTAATTAACTTTCCAACTTCAGATCAAATGAGAGAAAATTAATGGCACTCAGTTGGAGAATGGGACGTTCCAAAATTATATAGTTCACTGTTTTGCTGAAAAAATAGATGCCTGTATAGAATTATCACCATTATGGCAAATATGAAAGAAAAGCAAAACAATGTGGAGCCTATGAAGAAATTTGAGAACAAAAGGAAAGGATAAATAATACATATATAATAAATAAATACATATTTTATTGTAGGTTTAGTCAGTATAGTTTTGAACACAAATTTTGTAAAATATTATATACATGACAGTATAAAAAAGATGAGACGATAGAGATGAAAAATGTGTGGGTCAAGAGATATAAAGTAATATAAAGATTGTTAGGTACAATAAATAAAGATGTTATAAAATTTATTAAAAAATAAAAATAAAATTTTTACCTGTTGTAGAAAAACTAAAGAACAAGACAGAGGTGGCAGAAGATCAAGAATTACATAAAATATTAACTTAAGGCATTGCCTAAAATTCAGAGGAAAGGAAAAAGAGGTGAAATCATTAATAGAAATATGATAAATATAAAAGACAAGCAATAAAATATGGAAATTTGAAGAAGAATCAGAACAAATGTCCTAGAAGAAGTATGCAAAGTATTATAAGAAAAAAAACATTCAAACTAAAGAATAAACTTACTCAGTAAACTCAAATGGCTCACAAGTTTTCAAATTTAACTAAAAGGAACTGAATATAAGCACATTCTGATGAAAGTCTGGACATTTAACAATGAAAAAGAAATCTAAAAGTTTTAGGATGTAGAAAAAAAATTAAATACAATGAAAAAAAAAAAAACCAAAAACCTGTCTGGGTTTCAATCTTTTCCACAGCTATAAAGAGAAATAATAGAGAAACATCTACAGCAAGACTTCCTAATATTTTTGCAACATGATAGGAAGAGGAAATAAATATTGCATGGTAAGTGCTCATGACTGCAGCCAAGAGAGTAGGATGGAGTTCCAGCTGTCAAGGTGTTTGCTCAGCTACCATTAGGCTGAGGGGATTCCTTGTCAACATTCCTAAAACCCATTCTCGACACACCAGGTTGAAAGGTCTGTTGTAAGGGGTTTTAAGGGAAAAGGTTATGACATGAATTCTTCACTCAGTCAAGTTCTCGATTGTACTGTGAAAAGAAAAGGGAAAAACTAAAAAGCTAGTATTTGTTCTACTCTAACAACTACTGAGCACATTAAAGTCATTCAAGTGAGGTATAAATAAATAAATATTTTAACAAAGAATTCGTATGTGGTGCTAAGAAAAAACTGATGGAAAATTGCAAAATTATTATGACATAATTATAATAAAATAGTTTAAAAATTATAATTAAGGTTTAAATACAAATTATAACAAAAAATGAAAACATAGAAGGGTAGAAGTGAAATTAAAAACCTTGGTAACTTTCTCATTCTATGTAGAAGAAGTCAAGATATGCTCTTAAATTATTCATATTCAAATAGGAACCCTCATACACTGCTGGTGGGACTGCAAATTGGTACAGCCTCTATGGAAAACAGTATGGAGGTTCCTCAAAAAACTAAGAATTGATCTACCAGCAATTGATCTACCAGCAATCCCTGTACTGAGTATTTATCCCGAAGACTTGAAAACTCATATCTGAAAAGTTATTTTCACACTGATGTTCATAGCAGTGTTATTCACAGTGGCCAGGACGTGGAAGCAACTGAAGTATTCTACGATAGATGATTGGCTAAAGAAGCTGTGGTACATATATACAATGGAATAATATTCAGCCATAAGAAGAGATGAAATACTGTCTTTTACAACAACATGGATGGACCTTGAGATAAGCATGCTAAGCAAAATAAGCCAGACAGAAAAAATTGAAAACCACATGACATCACTTATATGTGGGACATAAATTTAAAAGCAACAAATAAACAGGACAAACAGAGACTCATGGACATGGACAATGGACTAGTGGTTACCAGAGGGGAGGGGTTAGGGGGAAATTTTAAATTATTTCTTCAATTTAATTAATTAATTAATTAAAAAATATTCATATTTATAATTATAGGCATCGAAGTTCAATATTTTAAAAATGCAAACCTAACACATTTTAAAAAATAGACATTTATCTTTAAAATCACATGGAAAATATTAAAGTATAACATAAAGGAACAATAACAAATAGAAAGCATAAAACTAGATTAGAGAAGACCAGATGTATTAATCATGAATGTAAATTTAAATACTTTAAAATTTTTATTAATAGGTACCTCTCAGGCCGCAGGAAAATATCAAAACACAGATGTCTTTGGCAGGATGATTTTGCTATTAAAAAGCTCGAAATCTATTCAGAAGAAAGATAAAACTTTAAACGCATATATACGTTTGAAAATAAGAATAACTGAAAAGAGAATAAATTCACCTATAAATTAAGATACTAGGAAAATAAAAAAATAAAGTCAAAGATAATAGAATGAAGGAATTAATAAAAATAAGGAGAGAAATTAATGAAATAGTCCTGAGTCATAAAAATGAAAGGTGGTTCTTTGAAAAGATCATTGGAATAGATTCAATTTTGGCATTTATGATCCAGCTAAATACAGGCTACAACTACTTAAAATTAGAAATTGGAGTTTTATTTATTATTATTGATAAATAAATATTATAGAATAATTGATAAATTGTGTGGCAATGAATAAAAAAATCAGAAAAAATGGATATTTTTCTAGCAATTATATATGAGTTGTAAATAAATAATAAAAATATTAGGAGAAGGTAATGCAATCATTTAAAAAAATAACAGGGAGTCAAATTTCTTCATTAAAAAAAAAAAAAAGAAGCACAAACTTAAAGCCTTAGAAAATAACTGGCAAATTTGACCTCATAAAAAATTAAAAATGTTTGTTAAAAAAAGAGATGTCATCAATGAAGTAAATCTAAAAATATTGAGGAGAAGAAAATGTTGGCAATATATCAATTGATAATGGATAAATATGTATAAGTATAAAGAGTTACTGTGGATTAAAAAGAAGAAAATAATCAAATAAAAAAATGAATAATAGATATGAACAGGCAATTTAGTATTGAAGATATAAAATGGTTGATAAACATATGACAATTATCACACTAATAAATGCAAATTAAAATAACAAAAGCACTTTTTCTTTCATAAGATTGATAAAATTTGAAGTAGTTGGTAAGAACTATTTTTAGCCAGGATGTGAGCAAACGCTGTTGATGACATATAAATTGGTGACATCTTTGAAAATTGAAAGCAAGTTACATGAGGATATTATGAGATTGTGTGTGTGTATAGGTATGTGCAGGCATATACTTACAATTAAATATATGTATATAGATAAGTCTCGTATATAATGAATTCTTGGAAAGTAGAATGGAAAGATTTCCTCTAAAAAGGAGTAGGGGCTAGAGTGGTGATAAATGAGGCTTTCAGGTTATGTTTGGTATACTAGGAGTTTTTCGGATTTGTTCTTTTAAGAAGGAGAAATATATGTATTACTTAAATAAATAAAAATACAACTTCTTGTAAAAGAATGAGTGGAAGTGATTTGTATTCTAAAGGCACAGAGAAATCATCTCAGTGATACCCCAGTGGGTATTTTGGTTATGAAACAGGTAGCTGTGGAATATTCTATATTGATTAAACTAAATTGGTTAGCACAGCAACAGAAATTTTAGGGCTGTCTCACGATGACTTGAAAGAGCCTAAGGGCTGTGGAGCATTTTCTCAAGTCATTAAAACTTTGTACATTTAATTTAAAATTACTTCCTGATATTAGGTAATATTTCTCTATCATTCGATTTTAAATTTCTTACAATTTGCCTTTTAAAATAGTCCAGCCATGAAGGACCATTTTGTGTGTACATTCGTTTTCATGGCTACTTATTTTTTGGATTGGAAGACTAGAGCCTATAAGCATTTTTGTACCTCTTGATCCGTATTACCAAATAGCTTTCCAGCAAGATCGTGATAATTTTCCATTTCAGCAGCATAAAACAGTGCTCATTTCATCCTCAATTATGAGACAAACAAAAAACAACAAGAATATTTGTAACTTAAGATATTTAACATGGTTTTCATTTTTTAACATTTATTTGAATTTATTTGAATCTCCCTAAAATTAGGAGCCTTTTTGTACATAACCTTAATGCCATTAGCTCATCTAATATATTTAAAAGACATCACTGAGATTCTTTTGCTTCTGGCTCCCATTTGTGGAGGAGAATATCTTTGGAGGGCAAAATAGTGAGATTCGGGTATTTATTCTCCTGGTCTCTCCTGCTGGGCTGCCTCCCTGTGCTCCTTTGTCTAAAATGATAACTCTCTCAGGGTGGTTCTGCCTTACAGTTGCCTATCTTCCTGGATTCTGGTGACCACTCCATCCCTGTGCCCTTTTTAACCTAATGGTGATAACTGTTCTCCATAGTTGCTAGCCCTGGGGAGCATCGCCATTCCTTGTTCTTATATCTCAACCCTGCCCATACTTTTATAAATCTGTCTGTTCACTATTAAATCTCAATGACTCTTTTTTGATTGTGCCATCTATTTTTCTTACAGGAACCTTGATTAGTGCAATTGATTTCATCTGTTATCCAGGCTAGAGGCAAATGTTCCTCACTTTCAAAAATGTTTTTGGTTTGTTTTGATTTTAAAAGTTGTTTTGCTCAATTCAAAATTTCAACAAGATATAATATAATTCATATATTATATCTGATTGTCATCTGAATCACAAATATCTTTCAGTATAATTTATACTCTCTCCCTATTTTTCCCTTTTTATCATTGTGTTGTAAATACAAGGTTAGTTGTCCTGAGAAATAGTCCACATTTTAGATTTTCTCCATGTGATGGTCACAAATTTGATACGTAGTTAAATTTATCTGTTTAAATGTATTTGTAGCTTTTAAGATTGTTTTTTGTTATCTAATTTATTTATTTTATTGTTAAATACATTAAACATGTGCTCCCCAAGTTAACACTATATATCAAAGCATTTTCAGAGAAATCTTGCTTCTCTCTGTGTCTTCTCCACTAGGTACTCTGTCTTTCTGTATAGGTTTTCTAAAATTAGTTGTTGGTTTCTTCTTCCATTGATTTTTTTTACCAGTATTTTGATTACCATTTTTAAAGTCTACCTTTTCCTTTCTGATATGATCTGAATATCATTTAATATACTTCCAAATGAAGTTGAGTCTATTTTGGATTTTTTATTCTTTTTCCACTGGTTCAGGTATTACTACTTTTTTGAATTATGGAAACACAGTAATATGATAATATATGGTAGAGAAAGCTCCTTTATATCATAATATTTAAAAAATTATTTTCCTTATTTTTTTTTTTTATATTAACTTTAAAATCAAATTGTCTGTTTCCAGAAAAAACATCCATTGGTGTTTGTAGTGGTTTAGAGATGTGTCCACAAATTTTTTGATAGTCCACCTACCTCTCAAAAGGTGGAATTTAATTTTAATTCGAGTGTGGGCTGGACTTAATGATTGACTCACAGTGATTAAACTATGGTAAAAGTGATGGAATATCACAACAGATTATGTTCCTGGCTGGGCTACATGTTCAGGCAGGGCCAAAGTTTGTGGTTGGATTGGGCCTCCTGCTGTACTATATGATTAGGGAGAGCTGCACACTCTGTCCTGGAGTTGAGTGGGGCCGCAGGCTGGGTTCTATAATTGAGCACTCACTGGCTGTGTTTCCATTTTTGGATGAAATCGATCTCTGGGTTCCCTGATGGGCCCTGACCTCAGACAATGTTCCACAATAGGGTGGAGTCACTAGCTGGGCTCTCTGCTTGGATGAGGAGCAGGGCCATAGGCTGGACTCCATGGCCAGTTTATAGACTGAGTTCTGAGACTTCCCATGGGGTTATTATTTGGGATCCCTGATGAGATGTAGCTGTAGGGTATGCTCAGCAGTTAGTGAGGGTGGGGCTTTGCTCTCTGCCTGAGCAGGGCTGTAGGATGTCCTATGTGGATGCTCAGGCTTCCTGATTAGGCAAAACTGAGGGCTATGTTCAACAGTTTTCTTGAAAATTCTTTAATATCTTTTTTCATTTCTGTTTAAGTTTTTATAAATTTTACTTTCATTCTTCATTGGGTATACATTCTGTGGTATATATTCACCCTTATATATTTTGTACTTCTGTTTTATTTCTAATTCTTTCTCTATATTTTTTCTTGTAATCTCTTGGTTTATATCGTCTTGATGTCATTATATCATTTCTGATCTTTTCTTTTAAGATGTGTGCTATTTTAAAAGCTCATTCTTTCTTAATTTTCTTAATATCTTTTAGCTAATTCTCACTTACTTTGTTGACAAATGTTTCTAGTGGATTCTTTATTAATTGATATGTCATTATGTTAATTTTAATCATTTTTCTGGTTAATCACTTTATATGGTTTACATTATATTGGCTCCAATATTTCAATGTTGTGGAGTTTCTCAGGCTACTAGGAAAATGTTCTTGTGGAGAGCACGTTAGATTGAGAATTTCCTTTCTGTTGTTATTTGAAACACTCAAAATACAGCCTCTGTGTAGTTTCTTTTATGTCTGTTATAGGTACAAATTGGAAATATTTTCTGTCTTCAGCTGTATGCTTCAGCGCTCAGTGATGTAGGCCTTGCATTCCAAGGTAGTGCTGTCAAACTTAGTCTCATAATTTTGCCTTCAAACTACTTTCCATGATTTATTTCCTTTGGGTGCCTCTACCCTTTATCTGAATCTTCTATCTCTTTTGTGACTGTTCCCATTCCACTCACTTTAGCATTTATTTCCAGTAGTGTTCTTTGAGAGTATGGCTGTGCACTTCTAAAAATGATTATTTGCTCTGTATTTATCAAGAGCTTAGCTTGATAAAGCTCTGTTTGATCTTCTCACATTCATAAGTCACACTTGCTCTCTGTGAAACTTGTATCTTGTAAGGACATTTAGGCCATTCCCAGATCCTTTAGTCTTGGCTTATACAGGGTTATCTCATTTTGGTTGTGATTGTTTTGGAGTAAAATTTGGTTTCCATGGCTAGTAGGATAAGTCAGTATCACTCCTCACTCCTCAATGCTCCAACCACATAGTTGTTATTCTATGCAGGGCACACAGCTGTTGGTGGTTTGGCCACACTCAGATCTGTTCTGAAGTTCATGGAGATTCCTTGTCTCTAGCTTTGTTGAGGATATTGTCTACAGTTTCATTTTGTTTGTCTTATTTAACACTCATGATTTATTTTTTAGGAGGATTTGGGGAATATTTTAAAAAATTATACTGCTGCCATCATTCCATTGCTAGTTATTGGTTTATTTGATATTAAGAGGCTTAAACTTTTATTTATGTGGTGAAATGTTGCCTTATGTCATATAACACTGTATGCACTGTATGCAATTTTCTTGAGACTAGTACTGTGTTTTAGTCACTTTTCTATCCATGGAAGCTGGCATGGTACCTGAAATATCGTCTGTGCTTAGTAAAAATTTATGAAAAATTTAATTTGTATTACAAGTTATTGATATCACCCTTATTTTAAACAGATCAAAGTCAGCGATTTAGTTAATCTTTTCATTTGAGCTAGAATGACATATTGCCAAGATTCACTAATTTTGGTGGCCATGAAAATGTACTTCTCCTGCTGAGGGAGTATAATTGACTGAGCTACCCCTCTGGATCCCCCATCATGTTTGCCCTGAACCCATACCTCCCGGTGGGCTGCTTCCAGCCAATGGCTGAGAATAGTGGGGATACTAAAGTGGCCCATTCTACAGGATGGAGAACTCTTCTAATGGGTGAATTTGACCTGAGGAGTCTCCATCAACCTAGCTGAGACTTTCTTGGAACTCAGTTGCAAGAAGAAGCTCCTTCAACACGATCATCCTCCCTTTTTTTTCTTTCTCCTTTTATAGATGTCAGATCTATATTATGCTCTTCCCTGCCATCCAAGTAAATCTTTTGTACATCTGATCCTATCTGCCTTAACACAGAATGCTCACCAATAGTTTTATTCTCTTCAAGTGCCTAGATAGGTCAACAGAAATCTCCAACAATGTACGTTTGATACGTAAATTGGTATTTGACTTAGATCCACTGCTATCAGGTTTGCAGCTCATACCAAATAACCATAGAGAAAAAACTTTAGAAAGATAACATCTATGTCTAAATCATCCCTGAGGACAGTGAAAAATGTCAATCTACTTACTCATCTGGTCAAATACTGTTGCTGTGGCTCCACGAAGGAGATTTCTCAGGCTATTTGAAGGTGGAATCGAAGGGGCATAAGCTTTAGAATAAGAAAGATGAGTTCATGGAAATTATGTACATGGCAGAAATCCCAAGGCTTCATGGAATGACTGGTAAAATAATCTGTTCATATAAATATATTTTTCTAAATCTTCTCTTATGAAACTATCTGATTTAGTCTTAAATATAATAACCTCATCTGGTAGACCTTCTTATTAATTCTCAATGAAATTCGTTGATAGTAAGGAGAATAATGACATTGACAATAAATAAGAACTATAGCAATATTTCTTTTATACAGATTATGACTTTTCTGATGATGAATAAAAAAATCTTTAAATTCATAGTAAACATTTTTTTTCAAATTTATTTTACTTGGAATTAATTATATAAAAAGGAAACTAACTCATAATATTAAAAAAACTACAAACAAAAATAATTTGTTAGAATTCATTAATTTTAAAAGTATAAAAATAAGCTCTAGTGAATATAAACTTCTTCTGGTCTTTCTCTTTTTTGAACCTCAGTCTCAGATGGCTTCTCATTTTGGAGTGAAGGTGAACATTGGATGTGATGAAGCTAATTAGATACAATGGAGCTAATTGTAGGCCTTCGGTGAGATTATCAACCTCTAGAGCAAATATTCTTAGGGTGCAATTGTGTGTTAGGCCTGTGAAGTTTGAAGCATCTCTCAGTGACTTGGATATGCACTGGAACACACCTCTGCACTGGGAAACATCGACTTACCCACTGTAGGGAATGATCAGAGTTGCATTGCCAGATAGGGTCAAGCCCGAGTGGATGAGCACCCTCTTTCTCTAGGGGCAGTGTTACTGAGGCGATTGCAGTGCAGGAAATAATTGAGGCAAGAGTTTTCAATAAAAAGAGAAAACACAGTTTATTTTACTATTCAAAATGGGCTTCTCTGTATCTAAGTTTTATCTGCTTAGTTTTCAGAAATGATCCATGATAATGCTTTGTATAGGAAGCACCTGTAGAAAGTGGGAGTGAGTGGGATATTGACATTTAAGAGAAAGAAAGGAGGTGTGGCAAAGTGTTTTGTTAAGCCCAGAGTACTTGACAGCTTCAAAGACTGTGACCATCAACAATCTCCCAGTCAGTAGTCATTTTCTTTCTCCTCCCCCAGATACTTATAACCTTCTTAATCAAATTGGTATTTATTGGTCATGCATTCTCTCATTTGGTCTCTTTCAATAATATGTCTTTATCTGCTGGTTGTCCCAAGTTCTATTCAGTTTTCCATTGCTTTTCAGTATATGTTATTCCCATTATCCACTTTTGTTTGATTACTATTATTTCTGCTCTGATTGTAATTTTTTCTGCTGATGAAATTAAACTTTTACTACAAATAGTCTATGTTCCAGAGGCACTCCATCAGTTCTTTATATTTTTTCACCAGTTGTTTTTGTATTTTTCCTCCTATCTTGTGAAACTGACAAGCATTTCTTTTTATAAGTGAAATCCTACCTGGTTACATAATTTAAAATATTGTAAAGTTGTGATTATAATTTGTACATTATGCATATTTCGTACAAAGCCTAGGCTATGCTGCAGTGGAATGGTAGGAAATGAAAGCTAATTTGGGAGAGGTTAGAATAGTGAAACCAAGCTATAAAATTCCAGTGTTGCAGGTAAAAACAGGTATTTTCCTCCTTTTATTAAAATGATGCTCTTTTTTCTTTTAACACAGATAGAATGGAAATGCCTATAGTAGCCTCCTATTCCTCTCACCCTGTCAGTATTTAAATATCCCGTGTTACTGTAATGGATGACAAAGCCTGTTATTTGGCACAGAGGAAAGACACAATTTCAAATCATTAATGTTTATTTTCTTCTAAATATATGTCTCTCCAACATTTTAAATATATGCCTACTCATTTTTCATGGTGCTCATATCTGGTATTCATGTTTAAAACACAAATCCTTTGCTGTAGTTTTCTTAAAGGAAAGTAGAAAGAATGACACATGAGATAATGTCCTAGATTGCTTTTCGGTGTAGCAGGAGCCAACATGCTGTTTGATTTTTGGCTGCAATATGGTAAAGTCTGCTTGCTTTCAATTATTCAAACCCATTTATGTTTTTCATGCCAAGTTGGATAGGTTTATATTTCTATTTTTCCCATTCTGAATGAGCCTCTTCAGATGAATTATAACATCTCTAGACTACTGTATGGAAAAGTAGCTTCTAAAGCCTTTTAAGGAGTTTATATACTTCAAAGCAAGGAATTTTTCCTTGTTGCTTACTATATAAGCCTTCCCTTTTGCCTCTTGACTTGCAGTAGCCTGTACTAGGTGGTCTCACCTAGTGATGCCATCCAGAGTCAGCAGATTTTCTTTTAGAAAAAATAGTATTACCCAAAGCAAGTTTTGTTTCAAAAAGGTAATTTCATGGTCACAATCTGTTAACTGACAAAGCATAAACAAAAAAAGCAAAAGCAAAAAAAAAAAAAAAAAAAATCAGGAATGTATTAGCCGATTTAGACCCTGGCAGGCTGAATCTACCTATACTGCCTGCTGTTCTGTATGTATTCACAGCGCCAGCCAGGACGTGTGCTAGCCCACATTTGTTATTTATTTTTACCCTGAAGCACCAGCACTGATTGCAACAATTGAGTGACTTGGTTGGCAGGGTGAACTGTGAAATAACAAAGTCTGTGTCTGGCTGGTCGTGTGGATAATACCGAATAGCACCAGCTAGCTCCTGCCTATGGCTATGTCAGCTGAGCTATCCAGAAACATTTTTTTTCTCTCATTGATTTTTTTTTTTTAATTTCTATGAAACCAGGATTGGGACTCAGCAGGTTTGGAATGATGCCAGCATCCTGTTGGAGTCAAAAGAAAAGGCTGAGAATAGGAAGTATATTGACCCAATTTATTGGACAAAGTGCATAGAGGTGACAGAACAAGCTACCAAGGTGTTTGCTCTGTGAAACCTTTTAGAACAAGAGATTTGAGACAATGAACTACAAATGGAATTGGTGGTTAGGGTTGAAGGAATTTCCTTTCGATTCCTTTTGATAGAACAACTTTTGATTGCTGGGAGGAATAGAATCTTCTCATTCTGTTAAATTTTTTATAGTGTTAATTGCTAATGCCTATTTAGAATAATAAAATTTCCATCTGTTGTCTTTGAATGAAATGACTTCAGGAAACACAAGTAATTGGTGTATTTTTCCTTTGTATACATGATGGATTCACATAAAAATTAAGTGAAAGGCCTTAGAATATGTTTTCTTGCTTGCAAAATATATTAAAATGTGCCTTAAAAATAGTATGACATAAAAGACTTAAGCTATACAGTCTACTTTTAAAGGGCTTTGTAAATAAACACCTTTCATGATATATTAAATAGATGTAGCTCAAAGCCTTGCTCTGTCTCTTGTGTATGTTTAAGAACCCGTAGCGACTTCCCTGGAAAAGCTCCTGTAAGGACATTTGGCCAGATCTTTTCTGCTGAACAAACCTTCTGTATGTATATTGGGAACTTGGAGAAAAGAATGGATATAAAGCAAATATTTGGGGAGTCATTAGATAAGAAAACAGTGATCATGGTAAACCAGCATATGTTTACAAAAAACAAGTCATGTAAGCAAAATCTAGTTTACCTTTTCATTATAGATAATAGGGCAGATAAATTATATCTCAGCTGGGCAAAGTATTTGATCCAATGTTTCAAGATAGTCTTTTGAGCAAGAAGTACATAAGTATATTAAGAAAAATCTAGCTGGTTGAATTATCACAGCCTAATTGCACTAATTAAAGAATTAATAAACTAGTAGGGACAGCTAAATTTATATAATTCAGAATTTTTTGTTGTTGTTCTTCCCAGTCAGATATTTTGAATGATAAGTTCAATGCTTATCAAATTTTCAGGTGATCTGTAGCTAGCATGTTAGATTACAATTAGTATTCAAATGAATAAGATTAAATTAGCAGAGATGATGTATAGTTTTACATTTAGAGGAAAAAAATAATTGCATGAGGACAGGATTCAAGAGGCCTGGCATGGTGGTTGTATGTATGAAAAAGTCCTGCAAGTGATGGGTGAAGAGTTGAAGGGAGGTAAGCATCCACATAAGGCTCAACTGTACATGCATGGAACATAGTGTCAAATCCTTTTTGCCCTGATAAGTTAGAAATTATTCTAAGGTATGCAAAGTGAATTATTAGAATTTAAAAAGTCTTTCACTTTTATTTTCTCATTTAATACTAATAATTTTTTCTAGTTATCTACTGTCACCAACCTCAGTGTTGAGATTTTTGTAAGCATTACTTTACTTAATCACCATCGCAACTCTCTTGACATGTAGTTCTTACACTCATTATCGTTTCACGGATGAGGAAATCGAGACTTCGAATGGTCAAATAACTTATTCAAAGTCGCCAAATTACTAAGTGGCAAAGCTGGGAATTTTCTCTGACTCCAATGCTACTTTCTTTAACTGCTGTGCTATATAACAAAAAGAACGTTATTTACTTCCATGGTCACTTTAGAGTGAAACACAGGGCTGTACATTCAAGGTGCACTATTCTCTGGCCCCAACCTGTCTTTCCAGATGAATTTCTGCTACATCCTTCAATCCATCTACTGCTTCAGCTAAGCTAGATAAATACTCTATTCCATCTCAGCCCTCTATCCTTTGATCTCACTATTTGCTCTTTCTTTGAATTGCCTCTTTCTTTGGCACTCCTGCTCAACTCCAACTTAAGTGTAACTTTCTTCATGAGACCTCTGGATTCCTTAAAGCAAATGGAGCAATTCCTCTTCTAAACCTCCAGAGTTTTTACAAAACATACCTTTTGCAACTAATACTCTTCGAATACTCATTTCTGCACATCTTTTAACTCTGATAAATACTAGGCTTTTTGACAACAAGGGCTGGGCTTTTTGCCTTGTTTCTCAGAGGATTCAGTTTAGGCTTATGCCTTATACCTGTTAGTGATTCAGTAAATATCTCTTAAATAAAAGAGTAATGTTTGCGATTGTGGTGGGTGGTCTAGGAAAGAGAATGCGCTGAGAAATATCAGTTAGATGAGGTACCTATTGAAATACAGATTGGCATCTAATAAGTTGATCTTAAAATCTAATAAATGGGGCCAGGACATTATCCAATGCTTGGTATTTCAGTGGAATTGTCTTTTAATAGAATAAAATTTCCTCTCATTTTGCCTATTGTAACTGGGCTTATTTGGAAACAGTCTGAATAAGACTAGGAAAATCTAGAATTAGGAGTGTAGGCGTCAATTCTTGTGATTTTTCTTTATTTTAGAGAGTATAAATCAGCAGATGTTGGAGGAAGTGATAGATTTCCAAGTACAAGCATGATGAGATATGAGTATAGAAACCGAATCTCAAACTTGGCTACTAAACCAAGTGGAAAAGATGCCTTTAGCACATGACAAATCAAGCTGGAAGAAGAAAACAAGATTTATGGTATCCAACCAGGCAGAGGATTTTCATGTATTCTCAGTATAGCATAGGGTAAGAATATAGGTTTGGGTAGCAGTAGTATCTGGATTCAATTCCCAGCTCTGCTCTGCTACTTCTTAGCTGTGTGACCTTGGGCAACCTACATAATTTATTTGAGGTTTATTTTCCTCATCTGTAAAATGAGAAAAATAATTTATACTAATTTCAAAGGGTTATCATAAGGACTAAAGAAGTTAATGTATGTAAATTACCTAGAGCAGTACCTTGTACATAAAAGTTGCATAAGTATTAACTGTTATATTAATGTTTATCTGTATGTGTTTTGAAGGGCATATTTCGGTAGTAAGCAGTAAAACTCACTTTTTTTTTTTAGTGTATTTTGGCTTGGTTGTTTATTAGCATTGTGACCTCAAACAAGTCACCAAAACTCTTTGGCTCAATTTTTTTCACCTATATAATGGGTGTATAAACATCCACAGTAACCTTTAGTATTGTTTTAAGAATGAAGAAATAATGCTTGGAGACTTATTTTGTAAACTGAACAATACTATAGAAATTTAAAAGGATGACTCATTCAGCAGATAGCTATTGAGACTTTTATATGGATTCAGACTGGAGAAGAGAGAAAGGGAAAACATCTGATAACTTTGAAGAGGTTGTGGGGCAGTTTCCTGGTGGATTCCCAAGGCTGACTCTAGTATAGCGTGACATCAATTTGGCCTTCCACCTTCAGTATATTGTCAGCTCATACATAGGGAATCAATTTCTGTAGCCAAAGATACAATTATTAGAGCTCCTGAGACTAATTTACAAAACCAGAATTCCAATTCCTTACTTTACAATAAGAAAAAATAACTGCTATGTAGGCGGAAATAAGCAAGCAGGCAAGACTGTTAACACTACCCTCATCGGCGGAACTACACGGAAGCCAAACTACAGTTAGATTTCTGGATGAATCTGGAACTTGAATCACAGGAAAGAGAAGATTTGAATGTAGACTTAATGCAGCGAACATAGCCTGATGCATCCATCTTCACAACAGTGTCAGCACTTGCAAAGGGGCTACAGCACTTGGAAACTATGACAAGCTAAGGCTTCCTCTTCTCCAGGTGTGTTCATGAACTAATGCTTACAATATTTGCTTCAGCGATTCCTTGTTTTTGCTGACATGGCTGTCTAATCTTATCCTCTGAACAATGCTTAAAGGGTGAGCTAATAAAAAACAAAAGAAACTATCTGTTGGTAACACCTCCTTTCCCTCTTGGACCTCATGAAAGACATGCTAACACTGTAGAACTAAAGGTAAATTGTCTTTATTCTACTTTTTCTCCCCAGGGGAAAAATCAGTTTGAGGAAAGTTAAGCAAGAACCAGGCAGAAGGGATATGAGTGAGTGACACTGGATGCCAGTGGCCTGATAATTAATAGCTGAGACTTTGAGATTGTTGGTGAAAAATTTCTCTGCCCAGGCCTAGCATGGGAACAGAAAAGTGCCCTACAGGCTCAGACAATATCAACACTGTCCTAAGTACACTGGAGAATAGGGTGTATCTATTTCGATTTATCTAAACTCCCTGGGACTCTTGCATAATATTAGAGAGGTGGAAAAGTCCTCTCTCTCCTCCCCCCAAACAAAATTACTAATAGCTAATTTTCAGTTAACCAGATATGTTCATGGAGGCTGAGAGGTGATTGATCTGATTTTGCAAACTAAAAAGATCCATTCATTTTTATTTATAATGATATTAAATCTTAGTGTAAGAGGGTGACATTTATCTTATTTACCAGTTCTTTGGAGACACCTTCTTATGGAATACGTGTACTGAAAACGGAAGGAAAATATGCAGTCTTATCATTGAGCAAGCACTGCTTTTTGGAGAAGACATACAAATAGATGTCTTTGAGTCATGATCATACTATTGTTAAACGTCATTGCAGAAATTAAGTGTAAGGTACATAGAAATTCCTATTCCAGAGCTGCATACGAGGAGGGAGGGGCATGCCAGTAAATGCTGTCTGGGAAGATGTCCTGACCCTTACTGAAGGCAGGGAGCCGGTCATGAATATGTTCCTGGAGGAGGCTACATTTGACCTTTCTAAATGAGAGAAGGGAAATGACTTACTAGGAAAAGGAATTTACATAAACAAATTCTGTTGAGTTTGAGGCAGTGCAAAAAATTTGAAAGTGTCAAATTTGAATGAATAAAATCTCTGCAAATATGAAAAGTATTAAAATAACATTAATCACTCAGTGAGTTATTTAGATAGATAGATAGATAGATAGATAGATAGATAGATAGATAGATAATTTTTTTTTTTTCATGGGGATCAATTCATATTCTCTTGTCCAGTCAAACAGCTGACCAGTGGTGAAGTATTGTGACATGACTGGCTAGGATTATGGATGCTGTTTCTGATTAGAAAACTATCCATATTTACTTGGTCCCTTATGTGACTTGAACCTAAAATATAATTTTCTTAGCAAAGCACTAAAAATCTGAGCCGAGCAAACCAAACGCATTTAAGATATAATTTACTTAACTATTAGAATGTAGTGAAATAATATTTTATAATCATTATTTATTGATCCATTGCTTTTTCTTCCTTTAGTGTTCTATCCATTCGAAGAGCTTATCTAGCCTAAAAATAAATAACAGTCAAGTATTGCAGAACAGAAAGTTAATTTTGAAAATTAACTTCTGAGTTCTGTTGTAGGACATTTCCCCTTCTTTTATAATGGTCTTTTGAGATGATTACTATTTTATTTCTTTAACACTACTACTTATTTGCTTACTTATTCAGATTTCATAGTGCTGATAAACTAAAGGTTTAAGTAAAAGTTTGATGGGTAGGCATTAAAGATTGCAGCAGTTAATGAAGATGAAATGACCAACCTAGAAAAAGGGGAGGGATACAATCACAAAGGAGCTGATGAGAAGGCAAAGGTGCAATATTTAATAAGGTCTTTCAGTTGTACATTTTACTCAAGATGTATTTAAAGTTTAAAAGGTGCATTTCAAGTCTGGAACAACAAAAAGAGTTTAACTTGTACTTTGTCTTCTTGTTCAGGAAGACCACGATTTTACATCTTTTTGTGCATAAAAGCTGGTTCCTGTTGCTAAAGTGGCTCTTGCACTTAATGTCTCTCCTAAAACTCAGCCTAGTGTTCTCTATGATTCCATTTTGTTCTCCTTCTCTTGATATTCAGTTAAATAAATAAAAACATACTTTGGAGATAGACTGAATTCAGGACAATTACAGATATTAAATCTGAAAATTCTTTGCAATTAGTATATCATGATACACAGATCTCACAGATGTAACCATGGCATGGCATGTGGAGCTAGAGATGTGAAGAGGGGAATAAAAGACGAGGAAAGTCACTATCCTTAGCTATTCCTTGGCCAAGGGTTTCTCCATTATCTAGTAAGAAAGAATGCTTGCACAATCATATGTGAATATATGAGTTTTTTTAAAAATACTTTTGCATGCAGCTCATTTATATGAACAGTAGAGTTGTTCATTTAAAGTTAATTCAATAGAAATGGTGTTTCCTCCTAGCTGTTTTGTGACCTATGGTGTTTTCCTTACAGTGGTCTATAGTTATACAAATTTGGGGCTTGTTGAATTAAATAAAATTGTATAAGTGTGTGTGTGCACTTGTTTTAGGGATTTAAATACATTAATGAGAGACTTTCTCAAATACATTTTTCACAAAAACTGTGCCACATATTCCCTTTTACTAGGGTGCAATGGAACTCACTTTGAGAAAGGTAGTAAAGGTACAATATTTAAATTAAAAGCTTCTAATAAATTGTTAATATCTTAATATAGTATATGTAATAAAGGAGAATTTAAAATTTATAAAATATCATTTACTTCTTTAACAAATGACATATTTTATAAAAAATGAAAATGAAAAATAAAATGTAAAATGTTATTTCTTGGAACTATTGACTGTGAAATAACTTGGCTTCCCTTTCAGCCAGAAGTAGGAGTTGTTTATTGAGTTAAGAAAGTATTTGAAGAAAATATGATTTTTTAAAAATTATATAGAGAGATGTAAATTTCACAAAGAAACAAGTTTTCTTATTTGATTTAAATATCACATTTTATCCCTGCTAAGTCATTCCAATGACTTGTATCTATTATAAATGAAGTGCCACAGTGCCTTTCTGGTCTGGAGAATTTTGAGAAAAATAGTTTGTAATACTGTTCCCAGTGTGATATTTTACAAAAGTTGTTCTACAGACTCAGTGAGACAGACATACACACAATGCACAGATACACACGCACATACAAACATATACTTATTTTCAAACACACTTATTTTTAAATCTGCTAAATAAATTGTACATTATACAGAATGGGGACATTACATTTTATTTAACTCCTCCTCCTTTTTTCTTTCTTTTTTTGACTTTATAAAATCCTAAAGAGCTCTCTCTGGCAACAATGTATGTTATGGGAAGGACTTGAATGGGGCGGATTTCTTGGTCAGTGTTTCAGCCTCCAGAGTGAATAGTTGCCATATGTACTCCCTTCACAGAGTTGTGCTTAAAATAGGCCCTCTTCCAGGTCTGGGTATGCAATCTTTAGTAGACTCTGTCTGATTTCTAATATTACTTACAATTTCATATGGTATTTGTAATAATGGAACATTAAGTTACCTATTGTATTATAATTTGGTCTAGATTTTATCCATTTTCCTCTATTTATTATTGTGGTACTCTGTTAGGATCCTAAACAAATCTCTCTCCTTACCTATGAGAAAATCCTTTATTATTTGTTGAGGATTGATCACTGTTCCTGGCTCTCATGGAAGAATTGTCAACATCACCCTAGTCTGCGGAGTGTGTTTGCAGGAAGCGCCTTTGATAATGTCAGAAATGATGTCATTACTGTTCTGGGAAAAGTGTGTTTTTCATGAACTTATGTTTCTTCTTCCATGCAGCATTAATAATATCAGAAAACAAGTATTTGTCAAAGACAAGACTTTTTAAAACTAAAAATTTTATGATAGTTGAATATGTTTTTTAAAAGCAGAAATTTTTAGATGCCTCATTAAGGCAGTTCTGGCTTTGTTTAAAATAAATTTTTAAACTAATCGGCGATGCCCTTTCAAAAAGAGAAACAAAGTATGCAGTCTTCAGTATGATTCATCACTTTCCAGAGAAGGCGCTATAGATGTATAGTTGTTTTTTATTTTTTTGAGTATCTCATAATTGTAGTTTACACATACAAATCCCATAGGCATATGTCACCAACAGATGGTATTTATTAAAAAATCCACATGCATTCTTGGATGGTTTAAGTGTCATTCTGCTTGGAGGCAAAGTAATGGATTAGATGACCTTTCAAGGTCATTTTACTTATAACTTTCAAGAATATGATTCAAAATTATCCTACTGTTTAAAATGTATTTATTTTAAATATATGTACAAGTCAAGTATGCTTGATTGCATGTGACAAATGTACATTGGTTTGCTTATAAAAGGGTGTGGTCTGTGTTAGCGTTAGAGACAGCTGGATTTAAAAAATGGAATGCAGTAAAGTCTCCTTTTCCACTTTTTTCTCTGCTTCTTTCTGTGGGTTGCTCATTCTCTCTTAAGCAGATAAACTTCTTCCACATGGTAGGGAATATGGATCCAGAAATTGATATTTCAGTCACCCGCCCCCCTCCAAAAAAAAAAAAAAAAAAAAAAGAAAAGATAAACGGAAGAAGTTTTT
>NW_006442107.1:19556965-19563170 GCF_000325575.1 Pteropus alecto | reverse complement strand
AAAAAAAAAGAAAAGATAAAAGGAAGACGTTCTTGCACATAGTTCTGCTTAGGAACCCTGGGCAAGATTTTGATTTGCACAACTTGGGCTGAGGAGCAGTCAGCGTAACCAGCAATTTAAGTGTTAAGATTGGCTTCCCTGGCTCATGGGCCTTCTCTAAGATGGGACTCTATTTATATTAGGATTTAGAAAGACAAAAGAAGATTCCTGGGATTCTGAGACTGTCTCACCCCAGCCTCCAATCAGATGACTTCACCATTACAAAAGGCGAAGAGACAGTTTCAAGAAGATTGTAAATAAAAGTGAATATTCACTTTTTATTAAGAACCCCTATCAGGATCAATATATTTTTTTTCCAGCTGTGTACATCCCTGATCCTAGTCTTCACCAGAAATCCAAACCCCTCAAGATATACATGGTAACCTTCATACACCTCCTTTTGACTCCGGACATCCTCCAATATGATATAATCTCACATACTGCCCTTATTACCATCCTTCTTCCCCCTACTGCCTATATACACACTATGCTTTCTGGAACTGAGGTTCTGCTATCAGTAAAATTGTGTATCATCTTTAACCATCTCTAAACATTCCTTTTCCCTTCTGCTTTTATTGAAATCTGACCCTCACTCGAGAATGTGGGATACCTCTGTAGCCTCTCAAACTGTTTTTTTTTTCCTTACACATCCCACATGACACAATGTCCAGAGACGGCGTAAGTGTACTTTTTTCTTTTATTACCATTCCAAATTCAATTAGCCTTTCTTTCCCCTAAAAATCTAGCTTCTGAATTGTAGGTTAATACACTTTTCAATCCATTGCCCCTCCTTGTTGCCATATCTACCAACAGCCTTATTCACTGACAATTTTAACATAATTCTTACTTTTATTTTTTTGATTACCATAGTTCCATCTTTGTTTTGGTGATTTTATCATCATGTGAATGACTCAAATTATACTCTGGATTTTCACATCCTTGAGCTTCTCACTTTTTCAACACCAACTCAGATACTCAGTCCCCTGGAGGGACCCCATCAGTGGTGATAGGTAGAGGGTAGGAAGCTCTTGGCACATCATAGTGATGTAATTGTTAAAAATTTTTATTCATGATAAACTAGGATGGGATACTCATAGAAATAAATGCCTCAGTGGGGCACTACCTAAGGTGCTTTAGAAGTTTGATCAAAGTGGTAACTATAAGGATTATGGCATTTGATCATTATTGCTGGGAGCAATTGATGCATTCAATAAAGAAAATTAATGGCTAAGTGAGGAAGCCAGAAGCCCTTATGGGAAGTATGAAGAAACTCCTGAAGGCAGATGATAAAAAAAGGACCAGGGCCAGAACCTGATTATAAGAACAATGGAACTGAAAAATTTGAATTCTCAGCCTGACAAGTCTCATGGCAAAGTCAAGACCCTTGTTGGAATGAGTGGAATCCTGATACTTTGGATAGAGACATCTGGATTGATGTACTTGAAAATATTGAAACCTAAGATTTTCATGAACCATCTGGACTTACAGTAGCAGTTCATACTTCCTTGATAAGAGAGTAATATTTGCTCTGCTTTGCAAAATAATTCATGTCCTCATCTCCACTTTAAGTATATATTGCCATTTCTTTTTTTTCTTTTTCTTTTTTTGCTACTAGAACAGTAATTAGAATGAAGTCCCACCATGAACTAGACAGGGAGATAAAATACTAAGCCTGCAAAGAGAGAAACAGTCCTGTGCCAATAAAAAGCTGAAGGACCTAGTTGAAATATACTGTCAGAAGCCTGGATATATGTAAAGGACTAGATCATGAGAGTACTGGCTGGATCAAAAGGGCCATTACAAAAGATTGGATAAGAAAGAGTTTGTGGATATGGAACCATTCTTCCATACTTAATATTTAATTACATGGAAAAACCCCTGGAACTGACATGTTACTAATTTGGCTCTTGAAATCTTGGAGAAAGTCATGCCCACCCTAAGTGTCATAGAAATGCCAGAACTGCTGCAGAAGATGGTAGAAGAAGGCTCAAAGAGCTTGAATAAGTAAGGTTGGAAATATCTCTTAAAGATCATGTTCAAAGGGAGAGTACCCTGTCAGCATCATAAGAAATATATTTGTAGAGGGGCCACTCACACTATGAAGAAGCTAAGCAGCAATTGTCTTCTACAAGTCGGAGGGGGGCGGGTAGCAGGGGCGGGGACGGGGATCTTCCAGAACTGGGCTCACTGACACCAAAACAAATTATAAAATATCTAAATAACAGAGGCCAAGTTATAATGTGTAACCATCAGAAGCAAGGAGTGTTCCCTAGAAATAGATTTCGGGAGGGAAAATTTAGGGCAGAAGGTTTATTTCCTTGCTAATTATCTGTCTGCTATTGTATCATAAGCTCCTTGAAGTCAGGAAATTGCCTGCCTCCTTCACTTGTATAATTTCAGTACAGAAAATATTGCTGGACTCATTAAAAACTTTCAACAAATATTTGGAAATGAAATTCTTAAAAGGGTATGAGTGGAGGGATGTAGATGGCACTGATGCTGGAGTCCTCCTGATATGGTTAACTACTCAAATTTTAATTTCCATGATCTGTTTAAAAATGATTGGCTAAAAAATGACCGTATAAAATGAAAAAATGAAATAAATTATCCTTTATAAAGATTTATAAATTATCCTTAATAAAAGCATCTGTTTTAATGTTAAGATATGAAAATATTTACTTAAAAGCTTTATGCAAGGTCTTTATTGAGAGGCGTGCTTCTTACACAAAAAGTCAGAAGAAAATCCATTTCTTTGCTGGTTAAGCACAGCCAAGGGAAGTCACTTTGTGAGATGGGAGAGGGATGGGATCATTTTTATTCCAGTTAAGAAGGAAAAGAAAGCCTTGAAAATTAGAAAAGAAAGTGTTGAGCTGTCTGGATAAATTTCCTGGTAAAAAACAAGTTTAAGAAAATTTAAACCAGTATTGCTCAAACTACGTTCTTAAGAACATAAATTTTGTGAGTAGTTAATGAATGTTCTATGTTCAAAGGATTTATAGTTGTATCAAAGTTTGAGAAATGCTGCTCTAAGTTTTATATGTTAGGTATAAGATAAAGGCATGTATTAACTATTTAATCTTTCAAAAAGATTATAATCTCTGAAAAAGTTTGTATTTCCAAAGGGCAGCATAATTTCTCATGACTCGAGATTTATAAAATGCTTAGGGAAAAGAAAATCTAAGGTTATCATTAAGAATAACTAAGACTAAATATTGTCAGCTAATTTAACCTAGATTTTCTGGATTTCTTGATATCTTGCTTTAAATAATTTTAAATAGTTGAAAAGTTCAGTGTTTCTGGTATTTCCCAGGTTTTGTTCTAAGCCCTGTAGGAGATACAGAGATCAATTATTATCTCGTTTCTCTCCTAAAGGATCTTACACTGTACTGTTAGTAGTGGTTTTATATTTGTGTTATTAAAATAATCAAGAAAAGTATCATTCATAACATTTATTATAATATGTGCTCTTTTAATCATATGTATACAAAAATAGTCATGTGGGCAATAGCGATCAGTGGTTCAGACACCATTGTCACTTAGATATCAGTTTGCTGAAATTTTCGATATAGTATTAAAGACAAAAATAATCTTGTTCATCATCTTCATTCATGTCTTTAAAATGATCAAAATGTCATTTAAGCTTTTATAGTGAGGCAGAAAATAAGTAAAAGTTGTGAAGTAAAGAAATTTTTTTTTGGCAAACTCAATCTCCTCGTTTAGTACTGCTTTACCACTCACTCCCAGTCTCCATGTATGTACGTGGTTCACCCTATCTTCACTCCTCAACAAACTTGTTCAGATCACTCGTTTCCATCAAGGTACACATTAAAGACAATAGTATAAAACGGTGCCATTTCTTAGGGATTTTTATTTTTAATTAATTAATGTGTTGAAGAGAATGGCAGAAGTTCTATATAAATCAGTGGATGAAGAAGGAAGCTATTTGGTGAGGACACTAGGATTGTATTCACTACCTAGAATCACATTATGTTAGCACTTTCTTTGATGTGTAGGTCAATCTTACCACTTATAGCATGTGTTCTGACTTCACACTGAATTGCTATTTGGGATTGAGTAAATTGTGTTGTGGGCCCTGCCTTATAAAAAAAGGATTCACCCTAAACTTCCCAGAATGGAAAGGTATATAGGGTAGCACTGCAGAGAACCAAGTAACTAGTAGTGAGGCAACTGAAAGCAACTGTAAGAAAAAAATTATAATATTTGATATTAAGAGATTAGGAAGTATTATTCTGTGTCAGTAAAACTTGCTTGTGATACTCAGTGTCTCACACAATCTTTATGTGAAATTTATTGTATCATATTACCTTTTATCAGGACTTAGTTTTGATTGCATGGGCCTTCTTTTTGAAAATTAAATTAGCTTCCTGGCTCAAGCTACCTTGATAAGAACTATAAATTAGTATATTTTAAACATTGTCAATCCAAGAGTGAAGCATTGGACCTGATGCAACCATTAAACACGTGTCACAGACTCTTGGTAGACAGTACAACTCAGCCCGGGAAGATGACACTTGGCCCAAGGCTGACAGCATATCCAGCACCCTGCTCATTACAAGTCATGTTCTCATATTGTTCGTTCTAGGGCCAATTGCCCACTTCTGAATCAATGAACAAGAGCATGTGGTCACAAAATGTAGGTAAACTAATATAGGAATCACAAAATGCTTATGTATATACATGAATGGAATTCCAAGAGGTGAATGTGAAGGAGATGAAACAATTGGGATTTACTGTGCCTTGCCACCTCACCATATTCTTTAGATAAAGAAGAGTCGCCTCACTTTTATTTTTATTTTAAGGACAGTAATAGCTGCCCCAGCCAGGGATAGGTTATGTAAAGAGTATAATAGCCTTACATGGAAATTAATTTTCATTTCCCCCATCAAGTTTAAAGTGACTGTATCTCTGGAAATAAAATTTTCTAATTTGACTGAATAGAGTGACTAACAATGGAAAACAATTGTAGCAAACAGAGCAATCAAAGAAACACAAATTCAGATAATAAAAAGAGACAAGGCATACATGTTCATTCCTGTTCTTATGAACAACTTCTGTCATACCTACAGTTGGTGATAAGCAAAGTTTGTATTTCAGAGAAGAATGGACTCCAAGGGAGAAGACCAGTATCAATAAACACAGAACATCCAGTGATTTAGAAATTAGCCACATGATTAAACATTTTACTCTCTACTTTGGGCAAGAGGAACTGGATCTTGTTATAAAAAGATTCAGTGTGGTCCTCATATTGTTCACCTTGTACAATAGGCATATTAAATGTATATGGGTCTCAAAAGATTCTGGGTTAAATTTTTCTTGAGACTTAATTTTGCAATATTCGTAATGTCACAATTTTAAGAATTCACTCTAGGTACTACTACATATTCATACCTAAACTAATTGAATCAGGCTAAGTTCAAGATTCTGGTGTCATTTGTGTAAATCTATAAAGAATGATCTCTTCCAGAACTATGGCTTAAAGAAGTTATTTTTATTTGGGAATGCTACAATCTAGACTAAATCAGATAGCTTTCCTGTTTGATTGTGGAGAGTGGGTAGAGAAAGTTCTCTCACAGAAAAGTGATTTTGGATAAGTTTAGGTGGAATGCCTTTCTACCAGCCATGTAGAGCATCTCAATTATGTAATTACGAGTGTAATCTTGGACAAAGATAATTACATGTGTTAGAAGTTTTCTTTGAACTTCTGTACTTTGGTTTTGCTAAAACTGGTTAACATGTAAAGGCTGCTTGAGTATATTGAGGTTATGGACAAATAATAACTTGCCTATGCCTTAATCTACATTTTTCTTCAGAGTGTGGTCACTTGGCAAAACAGACATACAAATCTAAGAGCACATAACAACATAAATACAATATTACAACACTGAAGGTTAATCATTTGCCTAGAGTACAGGATAAAATTATGTTTGGATGAAAGTCAGTTGTTTCCCACATAAATCTAGGGGACAAATGTCCAGCTTCCATTTAAGTTACCAATATTGAAATAATGACACTCTGCCTACTCTCGTTGGAGAGTCTAAAATATAACTTCTCTATGTTTACTCAATTCTTCACCAAGACAAATCAATTTTTCATTCCGATGAATAAATACTAAAACATATAAGAACACATATAAACATGGTCATAT
>NW_006442107.1:19550819-19556899 GCF_000325575.1 Pteropus alecto | reverse complement strand
ATATATATATATGTCAAAGATGAACAAACTAATTAGAAATTTTTCTCTCTCTCTCTTTAACAAGGGTAGACATAAATTAACAAAATTAATCACATAAATATTTAATTTAATTTCATCTTTTCTCATCCTCCAACTTTTGTATTAATTTCTACAACAATGCCTATCTATGCTTTTATTATCAGAGTAAAGGGTATTTGGTTCACGCTTTTGTAATATATTTTGGTTCCTGTGATTCTGGGTCAAATCTGCTTTAAGAGAAGGTGGCTACAAATGTGCCAACTCTCAATTACTTTGGTTCCTAAAGATGTGGCGTCCTTTGTGTCTCAAACTATCTACTCATCAATATTAGATGTAAACTTTTTCTCACAGGTATCTAAAGTCCAGTCAGTCTATTTTAGCATCTTATAGCCACATATTTCCCTTTCTTCATTTACTCTTTAGGAGAAATGTCTTGGAGAGGTTATTCTGTCCTGTCCTTCATCCTTCTTCCTTGCCTCTCATTCTCTAAATACTTCAAAAATTCCAGAAAGCATCTCTGTCACCTTCTCATCTTCTGTCTTTCCAATGGTACTATTTGAGATTCTGCATGACCTATCAGGTCAATAGAACTCAAGCTGTCATTTTCAGGTGTATTTTACTGTTATTTTAAAACTGAAGAACATATATTTTTAATATATATTCTCAATCTACATTGTTATGATGAATTTTTCCCACAAGAGCATATAGGCTTTCAGTCTGAGAGTTTCCTGCATCATTCTCCCAAAAACATTTTATTAAATATTTTAGATAATTAAGTGATTATGGTCTTTGTGTAAAGGATTGCTTCAGGTTAAAATAGTTTAGACCACGAGTATGATTGCCTTCAAGATATGAAGATTGTACCTAGTGCCAGCAGATACAATAGTCCTGTAGTTACTTTATGAAACACAGTGTAAAATGCCTAGATTATACCTTGCTATTCTTTGAATTCTAGGCTTTTTCATTTAAAATAGATTTGGTTTCCTTTTTCTTAGGTTGGCACTCTGGTAGAATGCTGCATTAGAAACCATGATCTCTATGGAGATATAGATTACAGTTCATTTAAAAATATGTTTGCTGTTGACATCCTTTTGGCTTAAAGCAGTGCCACATTTAGTGGAAGTTTAGTATTACAGAAGTTGCTTAAAATAATTTTGACAAAGGAAAAATGGTGCCATCAATATTATAACAAAGAAACATTTTTTAAATGTTAATGTATTTTAGCTATTGACTACAGAGTTAGAAGAAATGTGGGGTTTCAGAATACTAATTATTAAGACTTTAATAATGTCTGGACCACTCTACAGGTTTAAATCAGGATGGAACTGGCACAGGGTTTGTAAAATGTCCCAGTGAATCTAAAGATTATTTTGGTGATATGGAAGATGCTTGAAAGGAAAAAAAATTACTGTTAGAAACCTCCAGAGTATGTTGACTCTTCAAAATAAAGATTTTTGTTTGTTTGTTTATTAAGTTTATTCATAGGCTTCCTGGATATTCCTCTTTCTACCTTAAATGGATGAAAATTTCCCATCTGAGGAGCGATTTCTACAAGTGTCACATCTTAAGAACATCTGTGAACAAGAGCTATCTCATGACTAGCCAACTGACCACTTTCAAGAATATTCTAACATTAATGAGCCCATACTAAATAAATATGTAGCCTCTTTTTCATGAATATCTTTTAATTATCATTCGAAGCTTTAAGATTTACCAGAGTCTTGTGAAGTATACAATGACTTATGTATACAATGAGATATACAATTTTCTTTTTCTAAAATTTTAAAATTCATATCTTTCACCATCATAAATTATTACTTTAATCTTTGTCTCTGTTTTGTTTAAATGAAATAGACATTTGGCAGGCAATGATTTTTCTGCTCAAATGGAAGTAGCGCGATTACTCGACCAGTGCTATAGAGAGAATTCAAGTATCAGAATAGTTTCTAGGTTATCATCAAAACCTGATATCCTGTTATTTTATAATTGAGGCCACAAGGTTGTCAGTATCAAACACATTCATTGCTTCCTTAGATCTGCAATCTAAAACTAAAGCCAGAATTTTAAGTTACAAAGACATCACTGATAACACATAGGAAATTCTCAAAGACGTGCCAGGGGATTTAAGTAACATTGCTTTCATTAATCTTGCTGAAAGTCTCATGACTAAATTCCTATGCATTTCTTTTAAGATTTGCTCAAAAATGTCTTAGCATACAAAGTATGGACAAGTTATTCATTACAGATTTTACTTTACAGTGTTCTGAAACTGTTTCTAAGTAATTTAGCACTGACTTTCCTCTTCTATAACAGATCATAAAATACTTTCTGCCTAAATGAAAGATTTGCTTTTTGATAACATGAAGTTTTATAAAGAGTGAAAACTAGTTTTAACACTGAGCTTGACTGAAAGGAAAATAGTAGTAAAGTTAAAAGAAACTATAGCAGGTTTATTGATTTTTGTACCAAAAAATGATAAAATCTTAGATTTTTTTATTGCTTGGAATATATGTATGTGTATAATAACTCAAATATGTATGCAGTCTCTCTCACTTATCTATCATCTATCTATCTATCATCTATCTACTATCTATCATCTATCTATCTAATCTATTGATTAGGTGCTGGAAATACCAAGATTAATAAGACAGAGAGTAGTTCATGGTCTAGGGGGAGAGTTAAAAACATAAAGTATAGTAGATAAATGTAATAGGAAAGAAGAAACCTGGGAAAAGAAAATATTTGAAGCACACAGAGTCATCTGAGCATTTGATTAACGGAACTAGTTAGGCAGTGTAGGACATAAACTAAATTGTTATAAAGCCATATTTAGCGGGCTTTGTAATGCAATGGTAATTTGCTCTTTGTTTTGTAGACCTAATATATATAATCAAGAATCGAGAGAGATGATTTAGAAGACCTCATGAAGACTTGATATGAGTAGACATGAAGGCAGGCAGAAGGCTATTTCACAGAGCAAGTAGAGAGGATACAAATGTGAACAAAGGAATTTTCAATGATAATTCAGAGAAATAAATAGATTGAAGTAACTGATTGGGTGTGTGTTAGGGAGAAAGAGGGGCCAATAATGATTGAGGTTTTTAGCATGCTGGGTTGAGATATGGTATAAAATAGAAGAGGTAGTGGAAATTGATGCAGAAGGTTAATAATTTCTGTTTTGGTTATGAAAAGCTAGAGCTCTCTGAGGTTTGTAATTGTTGAGTGACTTTTGGGGGTGGAGGTACAGATTTTGAGACATCAGCTCATAAATTATGGGGCTGATAAACTCATCTGGAGAAATAAAGTGAGTAAATCAAAGGGAAATTGATTGGAGAATCTTGGTGGTGGCTAAAGTTAGAAAAGCAGTCAAGAAAGAATATGGAGAAAAATGGTAGGAGACATAAGAAGAAGGCCAGGAAAAGCTCTCTAGAGGAGCATTACCACTAAAACTATGAAGAAATGCCATCAGAGACCCAAGGGGCAAAGTGGTTGAGGGGGATGAAGTTATTAGTTTTGGTAACTATGAAGTCATTGGTATCCTTAAAATAGCATTTTCAATAGGGTAGTGGAGACAAGACCATCAGGGGGATTAGGAGTAATCATGAATATAAATGATGAGAGATATAATGGGGTGGAGGGAGGCAGTATAAACTTACCTTCATAGATGTTTGGAAACAGAACCAAGTAGTCACATGAGGTAGTATCTGGAAAAAGCACAGGTAGAAAGCTCAGACATTAAGAAAACAGATTGCTAGTTGTCAGAAGCTGGGGTTGGAGGTCAGTGTAATGGGTAAAGGGAATCTAAAGGTACAAATGTCCATTTATAAAATAAATAAGTTATGGGATGTAATGTACAGCATAGTGGCTATTATTAATGATGCTGTATTTGAAAGTTGCTAAGATAGTAGATCTTAAAAGTTCTCATCACAAGGAAAAAATTCTTTATGGTGATGGATGTTAACTAGACTTATTGTGGTGATCATTTTGCAATATATACAAATATTGAATCATTATGTTATTTACCTGAAACTAATACAATTTGTATATCAATTATATCTTAATAAAAAGAGAAATAAGCATATTTAAATGGCAATAATAATAATAAAAAAAAAACATAGAAAAGGCACAAATTTACAGAAAGATGCCATAGGAAGAAAGAGAGACCTGAGAGTGCTTGAATAGTATACTGGGGAGTTCAGTGGGGAGAGAAAAATCCCTTAGGAAAAGGAGAACTTAGATATTTCAGTTGGTTCAAGCTTTAAGAATCTCTCTCCCACTCTCTCTCTCTCTCTCTCTCTCTCTCTCAATCCCCACCTCCCTAAATATATATACACAGTTATGCACAGGATGATTTGGGCATAATAACTGCTCAGAGTGCTACCTGTATCAGTCAGGATAGGTTAATTTTTGCTGTAGAAACAAACCCCCTCCTCACAAATCATTGTTTTAATAAAATAAAGTTGATTTCTTCTGCTGCTTTGTATTTTTTGTGAGTTGACAGAGGCATTCATAGCATTTATGCAGGGATACAGAGTGACAAAGTCCCCATCTTGGCAAATATTCATAATAACCACTGTGGGGAAAAGAAGGCATTGTACATCTCACATGGGTTCTTACAACTTTCTCACAGTAGTGATGTATGCTATTTCTGTTCACATTTCATTAGCCAAGCTAGTCACATAGCCACCTGGCTTCAAGTGGTCAAGGAAAGGCAACCCTACCAGGTGTTGGGAAGGCAAGCCAAAAATTTTGTGAAAACTTTAATGATTACAACACTACATTAGTTGCTTAAATGGGAACTGTAGGATTCAGAGAAAATGGATGAGGGAGCGAAATGGGTTGAATTAATTACATTATCCAATGAAATGCATATAATATTGAAATCATCTCATAGGAGCACCTGTGAAAGGGAATTCTTCATAATTGTTTCTGAAAGCTTCTAATAAAATGAGACAATTAACCTTCTCTAATGTACTAGTTATGATTAGTTTCATCTACATATGACAAGAAAAAGAATAATATAACAATGGCTTGTAATAAGATAGAATTATTTTTATCTTTTGTAAAACTCTGGATAAGAGATTCAGGATCTCCACGATCATCAAAGACCAGGTATTTTCTACCTAATTTCTTCATCTGCTTCAATATTGAACTTCTATTTGGTAGTCCAGGGTGTCTGTTACAACTTAGGCCATTTCCTCTGTATACCAGCAGCAGGAGATTCCTAAAAGTTTCACCACCACTTCTGGATGTACAGCCTGGGCCAGAACTTAGATACCCACAATGAAGTCTATTCTATTGGGTCTTTACTTTGGGCACTCTTGTGTTCACTTGACATTTGCAAGTTTCATTTCTGAGGAAGAAGAGGAAAATTGGTTTCATATGGTTATCCATTTTACATACTTGGCCATGCCTGTTTGGAGGGTCCTCCTTTTTGATTTGGGCTTTCCTTCTATTTTAAACAATTGTTAGCATGGACAAGAATTAAAGACTCCATGCTCCACATCAGAAATGTAATGACTTACTCAGAATATATATATTTTGGAGCTAGAATGTCTTCTCTAGCCTCTAATTCAGAGTGGAGCAGCATTTGAGAAAACATGAACATCAGTATTGATTTTGGTACATTTATGTCCACTTACTATCTCACCTAATTCATAGCTCATGGTGGGAAGTGAGAGTAGGCTTGAAAAGTTTTGACCAATATTTTCAGCTGGCTATAAGGTTAATAGTTCCCTGTATAGAACTGGTCTCCAGGTGGTGTTTTTGCTACACAAGTTCAAAGAGAAGGTGTTTTGGAGAGTGGTAAAGTCTTCGTTTTTGTTTTACTTGCATTATGGGAGCTGTAAGATGGAGCAGAGTTTACCGCCAAGAGAGAAGAGATAAAATGCTGTGAAACTTCAAAAGCAGATTTGTAGCTACACTTGACCTAGCATTAGACCTGGCACAGATTTGAGGAAACAGTAGAGTTCTTTCCATTTATACTTTAGGTTTTCATTTATTCTTTTGCAGATCCTTTCCATGTCATATACCAGATGTTGAACTTACATTATTATTGTATT
>NW_006442107.1:19548350-19550808 GCF_000325575.1 Pteropus alecto | reverse complement strand
GGAAAACATATTATTCAAGTCATAGATGAGATGATCCTTGCCAAAGATGCATAAATTAAATCTCCAGTAGCCCAGGGCTTGATGGAGTTCTGAGTCAGAGAATGTAAGAGGGTGGTTAGTAGACTGTGTTGACTGAGATTCCTGAGAATTTAATGTACCCCCTTCTGATATCGTTTTGTACTTTAAGATACAAAAGAGAAAACAGAAGGGAACATCTAAAGCTGAAGATTTTACATTTAATTAGGAACCGGATCATAATCTGATTGAAATCATAAGCAATAAAAGTTGTATATAAATCAATGCTAAGTATAGGAGGGGAAAAAGCAAAAATGAACACTGTCTTTATTTTCAAATTAATATTTTAATTCACTCCCTGATGTTACCTTTAAATCTGCTATAATATTATAAATGCCTTTTGCCTACTAAAAATTATTTTCCTCTAAAGTTTGTTCCAGTTTTCACCATTATGGATTATATGATAAAATTCAATATTGATTTTTTTTTGCATTCCTGACCAACTCAAATTCTTTTTATAATTTTATATCCTTTCCATATCAACAATTATGTATTTCTGACAAATAAAAAAAATTAAGAAAAGATATTACAATAACTTGACCCTGGACCTGATATAATACCATTTATTTTTAAGTCATTTAAAAAATTTATGTGACATTGTCTATATCACAAAGAGACATTTGAAAATAAGGTTTTATTAGGCCTTCAAACCAGCTTTTAAGGTTCAAGGACATATAGCCTTAGCATATTTATTTATTCACAGTTTATGTTGGTTTTATTTTAAGTGGATATGCATTAATAAAAGATGACTATTGTTTATTCCAAATCATATATTTCTCCTTTATACAGAAGACAGGCAAAGCAATCTATTATTTTATATAGTTGTTAGCAGAGGGAAAACAGATCAATCATATTATAGTATCAGTTTGTAATAAGTCTCTTGACAAATTTTGCACCAAAAATTGATAATACATTGCATATAGTAGATTATAATCTCCCATGAAGGAAATATAAATAAAATCAAACAGTATTCAAAGGATGCTACATTGCAGAATGATACAAAGTACCCTACCTGCATTCACATTTTCAGCACTCTAGGAATATGGTCGATTTAGGTATCCGCATCTCTTAGCAACAGAATGACACAGCAGATTGCCCAACTTTCTCTAAAAGGAAATATTAGCAAGCGGAAAGTATGGATGAAAACTTTTATTTAGTTATGAGAACAAAATATGACATATAGTTGATAAAATTGTGCTTTCTACATGTGTTTGCATGTATGTGAGTTTAAATGTTGTTACTGGCATTTTAAATCTCAAAGTAAGTTAAAATAAAATTTCAAAAAGATCCTAAATTATAAGATACGATTACTTTGGTATCAACATTTCACCAAATTTTGTATGACTTGAAGGAATTACTGGCTCTTAATAAGAATGAACTAAATCTTTTCCTTCTTTTGCTTTCTCTTTTGAGTTAATTGGTTTTGCCTGCCAGATCACAGTGCACGCCATAAAGAATGGAAGAGCTTCATGTACCATGTTTTCTCTACTGTATTAATTGAACTGTAAATGAGATTTTGGTCAATAAAATAAAACATGCTGCCCAGAGCATACAAAGAGAAACATAAGAGCGATTCAAATGTTTAGTAATCTGAGCACTACTTAAAGGTCCTGCCAAAAATTATTCAAAATGTGTAGTGTGCACTTGTTGTTGATCTATTCTCTTAAGCCATTTTACAAATTCTTAGGCACACATAAAAAATAAGTTTCAAGAACTTGATGTGTTTTTCTTCTCCAAAACATAAATAGTACTCTTCAACACTGCTTTTGACATAATTTATGGTTTCGATATCCATATAGGTTATTCCTCCAATAACCTGAACACTCAATTCTTTGACCTCTACTCCTCTTATAATTTTGTTTAACAAGTTTCTTCCACCTCGCACATGCATCATCTTACCCTGAGTTTAGCATTCCTGGTAAATATGACTCTAATTCTAATTTTAAACATACCACATTCAAACTATCACCTCCTATTTTTCTAGCTCACTTTCTGTAGTGCTCTTACTTCAACAAACTTTCTTTCTTTCTTTCTTTTTTTCCCATTGGGACATAAAATATATTGATTATTCCTTGTCTTCTCTCTCTTTATGTCCTCATTCCTCTCTTCCCAGATTGAATACTGTGGTCAGTTATAAGCACTCCCTTGCACATATATTCGACTTCCTTGGCCTTCTCTCATTTTCTCATACTTCTCTCATTTCCTCGTTTTCACCTCAGTTCTGGTCAAACCTCCCTCTCTGCTTATTCCCTGGTGGTACCTGCCATGGCTCATGTGTCTGAAAGAAAAGACATACTTTGGCTGACTGACTTTATTTGAAATTCTTGATCACTGGCACAGGTGGAATTATGGAATCAGGAATCACTCTGTTTATCCTTTGTCT